>NW_019154142.1:1217567-1470499 GCF_002288905.1 Enhydra lutris kenyoni | reverse complement strand
CAAACTCAACACACACAAAACAGACAATCATATTAAAAAAATGGGCAGAAGATATGAACAGACACTTCTCCAGTGAAGACATACAAATGGCTATCAGACACACGAAAAAATGTTCATCATCACTAGCCATCAGGGAGATTCAAATTAAAACCACATTGAGAGACAGACTCCTTACCAGGTGCAGAGCCCCACACAGACTCAAACAGAAGACCCTCCAGAGGCCATGACCCAAGCTGAAATCAGGAGTCTGATACTCAATTGACTGAGCCACCCAGGCTCCCCTGAGAATATATATATATTTTTAATATTATATTTTTTTGACAGAGAGATCACAAGTAGGCAGAGAGGCAGGCAGAGAGAGAGGAGGAAGCAGGCTCCCCGCTGAGCAGAGAGCTCAATGTGGGGCTCGATCCCAGTACCCTGAGATCATGACCTGAGCCGAAGGCAGAGGCTTTAACCCACTGAGCCACCCAGGTCCCCCAAGAATATTTTTATATTAGAAAATGTGTTTGCAAAATACACTAATAGATTTATGGAGAAAAAATATGTCTTGATACAAATATGTCTTGATAAAATTCAGTACTCACTAAGTTTTTAATTCAACAAAGTATTTAACACAAAGAGGTATTTATCAGAAAATTAGAGCAAAAATTTGACTTAGTGATAAAATGTCAAAACATTCTCTAATAATCAGAAAAAAAAGCAAGAATAACTACTATCACCGTTTATTTTAGTTTTCTATTTTACTTGAGGCTCTACCAAATGCATTGAGAAAAGAAACAAAAAAAAGTGATGAAAAACAAAATAGAAAAAATAACATAGCTATAAATGACAGACAATATGATTATCTACCAAAATCAAGGGGTCAATACAAACCAAAATTATAATTTGCTGGAAATCAGATCATGGTCAAAATCAGGATTTTCTTACATAAAAATTGCACAATAAATTTATGAATATGTAATTAAGAAAAAGACTACCTTATGTATAATAGAAACCAAATATAAAGAGTGCATACATAAGTTGACCAATAAATAGAATGAATTTTAAATGGAAAATAATCAAAACATTTCAAATTGTGTGAGATATATTAAAACTTTTACAGGAAAAAATAGTAAAAATTAAATAAATAAGTAAATAAGTAAATAAAAATACAAAAATAAATCTACATAACTGTAGAGATAAAACACATACAGGGTCAGTATGTTAAAGGTAACACTCTGTTCTCAACTAGTCATATAAATTCAATGCCATTCCATTCAAAATTTATATAGTTTTTTAATAGAAATTTACAGTACAATTATATATACACATATATAGTTATTAAATGGTCAAGAATAACCAAGTGAATTAATAAAAGGAGGATTATAAGCTTAATCTGTCAGTTCTCAAGACTTTCTATAAAGCTTATACGAATTAAAATAATGTAACTGGCACAGAGACAGTCAATAAACCAATGTAACAGGATAGTAAAACTAGAAGGAATTTTTCATAAAACAAAAATAATATATAACAGATGAACCACAATATTACAAAGGAAAGGAGGGTGCCTTGGTGACTCAGTCAGTTAAACAACTAACTCTTGATTTCAGCTCAGGTTAAGATATTAAGGTTGTGGAACTGAGCTCCTGGTAAACCTCTGTGCTTGGCAGAGAGTCTGTTAGGATTCTCTCTCCCTCTCCTACTGCTTCTCTCCCTGCTTGTGCTCTCTTTCCCTCTAAAATAAATAAATATTTTTTAAAAAGAAAGGATGACATATCTGATAATTTAGGAAGCAAAAATGGTCAAATAAACAAATGGTTCCCAACAATTAGATAGTAAGACAAAAAAAAATGAAATTGTTTCTGTATTACACTATATACATTTATAAATTTCAAATGAATTAAAGGCTTAAACAAACAGATTTAAAAAAATAAAATGTAGAAGAATATCTCTATGTAGTGAGGGTAGGAAATATTTTATAAACAAGAGACAAAGTGCACAACCCAAGGAAGAAAAATTGATAAATTCAATTTCATTTAATTGTATAATCAACAAAGACACCACAATATATTTTGTTAAAATAAAAAATATACACTCAGAGAAGATATTTGAAAATTATATCATCAGTTGAAGACTTATTTCCAGAATATATTATTAATTCTACAAATCATTAATTAAAGGAAAAAAATGAAATGAGAAATGAGCAAAGAGAATGAACAGGTGGTGTATAGAAATTAGTATACACAATCAGCATAAGAAAAGTTCAACTTTAAAAGTACTAAGGGGATTATGAATTAAAACAAAAATTAAATGTCATGTCACATTAATTAGTTTGAAATATTATGTCCAATGTCACTAATACTGTAAACAAAGAAGAAATAGAGAAACATTGTTGATAGTAATGTGAAGTCATTAGAGAATCATTTAAAAGTAGTAAAGCTCAAGAATCTATATGCTGTGACCCATTTTCTAGGTTTCAGCACCGGAAAATCTCTCGTAAATACTAGGACACTTCTAGAGGTCCTATTATTCTGTCCAGAGTTTGGTAACAAAGAAAATGTGCACATAAACCAAGTTTTCTTGGAGCTTGGAGGTAAATAAATAAATCATACTATATTTATGTAAATTTGTACTAAAATCCCCCTTTTATCTGTCTGGAATAAATCAGAATAGAAGTTCTCAAAATGATAAATCTCAAAAACCCAATGTTCTATTTCTTAGGATAGCTGATGAATACATGATTGTCCATTTCATTGTTTTTATAGTTTTATACATAATGTTAACCATCTTTTATGTAGTTGATATTGAGCTAGAATAATATAGAAAAACACTGTTGAATAGAGAAAAAAAACTTGAAAAAAGACAATGTGGTAATAAAAGTCAGTAAATAGTAGCCAGTGCTCAGGTTGGAGATGTTGTCACCCAGAAGAAATACATGAGAGTTTTCTTTTTTTTTTTTTTTTTTAAAGATTTTATTTATTTATTTGACAGAGAGATCACAAGTAGGGAGAGAGGCAGGCAGAGAGAGAGAGGAGGAAGCAGGCTCCCTGCCGAGCAGAGAGCCCGATGCGGGGCTCGATCCCAGGACTCTGAGATCATGACCTGAGCCGAAGGCAGCGGCTTAACCCACTGAGCCAGCCAGGCGCCCCTACATGAGAGTTTTCTGAGATGTTGAAAAAATGTTTTTAATCTTTATCTGAATACTGGCACACAGGTGTGTGTTTCTATGTGTGTGTGTGTGTGTGTGTGTGTGTGTGTGTGTGTAAGAGAGAGAGAGAGCGAGCAAGTGAGCGAGAGAGAGAATACTAAAGTGCTTTGTGTTTCTGGGTGAGAAGAAGAAGCATGGACTGCCTTCAAAGAAGATGTAAGGAAAGAGGTTAGCCCAGTCATAAGACATCATTTACTGCTGCTCATTTCTTCATTGTCTTTGTTTAGTCCTGGACCTCCAAAGGGCCTACATTTGTATGGCTTTCTCAGAAAAATCTCTCCATGTTGTCTACTTTAGTGATCCTTTTTTATTTTTTCTTTCCTTGTATGACCTCCTAAATCCATGTCTTTGCCATATTGCAGATTTTTGTTTCCAGTCACTATCCAGTCATTAGGCATGTTTCTCTGGCTCCTCTATGGGTTCTTCATAGCACTAAGAATCTAATTAACACAACATATTTGGAATGGATAGGTGGATTTTCTAACCTGCAAACCCCTGTACTTTGTAGAATTGTAAGAAGGATATAAAGGTTGACCAATGCCAAAAGGCATCGAATGCCTCTTCCATATTCCTGTCTAGTGGTTAGCCATGTTCCATTAAGCTCCTCAGAGAGGGATAATTTGGTATCTCCTGAACCAGAACGACTGTAGATCTAAGGGTTAGAATATTCTTTATGTTAATACCAAAAACTGTAATTGCAGGTTCCACACCATACTATTTATATTTTTAAAGTATCTGGCATATACTGAGTTCAACACATTCAGTTGAATAAGTATTTGCCAAATGACTGCTGTTTTAACAAGAAAAATTTCATTGAATGCTAGATATATACTTTGTCTCTAGATAATAAAATATCTAAATAAAATTAATGGATAAAAAATAATCCAAAATAGTTTGAAAAAATACAATTGCTAACAAAGTACAAAGGCAACATTGAGTTAAATAATAATTGCACACGTTGAAATGAGTCATTCTCTGCTTGAGCAAAGGCAAGGCCATTTGCAGCATAATGCAAAGCAAGTCTGCTATCCCTCAGGGAGGACACAGCGCTTGATCTACTTTTTCCATGATATATTACCTTTCAGAGCTTTTCTTTCACATAAGTAATCACTTGCAGGGCAGAAAGAATGTCTTATTGCAAGAAGAAAAAGAGGAAAGTAGGTAAAAAGTACATTCCAGAGAAAAATAGAAACCCCAAAATTCAACCACTTAAGTTTATCAGACTTGAGGAATTCATTAGCAGTGAAAAAGAATCAACAAAATTAAAGACATATGAGGAACTGAAAAGAGATTATAAGAAACAAAATGTTTTCTTGATTGTTCTGAAATATTTTCAGAACATTGCAGAGTATATTGATCATATTGCATTTTCCCTCTTGTTATACTATTTTAAATTATAAGATAAAACAAATCTTCAGGGGCAAAAATAAAAGAGACTTATAAACAAACATTTCCATCATCATAAACATGCTCCAAATACTGAAAGCCCAGTCATTTATACCTTCAGAAATAAACAGTAGAAATGATGTTATGACTACATTCTATGTCAAATATAAAATAATAAACAATATTATTTTCCTTAGATCTCCATTTCCTCTGATTTATGTCAGGCTCAGAAAATGATGCAGTATCAAGTCCAAGACATCACCATAAATAGAAGTTCCCTGCAGACCATGGAAAAATGGAACTATACCTTTTCAACCCTTGTATTTCTTTAGAACTCAAAGATAACTTGAATCTGAATATTATGTCTGACATTTGATGATTGCTCCTATTTTGTAAAACGGTGAAGGAAGAATAAAATACCAAGATTTGGCCACTTGTGTTCCATTTTCCTGTACCATTTTTATCTAACCAAAATCTTCACTAGTATTGTATATTCTCTCAGTTTTTAACTATTATACAGCTGGTATGTCAGGATAACGATAGAACATTACAGGAATATTTTATGTTGGAAATAATTTACCTATATTAGAATTGTACTGTTGGGGCCCTTAATAACTTAGGTACTTTTCTGAGCTGAGATTCATCAACTGGAGTTCATTCTGTTCTCTGTGTCCTAGTCAGCAGTTACTGTCCTTACCAAAATACACATTAAACTAAACATGTCATCTTGGAATAGAGCATATCCCTTCCATTTCTACTGTAACTATAATCTATGGACCAGGACATGGACACAAGAAAATTTGTTTGGTTTTTAATTTCCTAAGATGAGATTTGACTTTCCTTTGAGCTGCAACTGGTGAAAAGCTGCAATTTTATAATTAATTTTTGTTTTGGCTAGTAATACTGATTTTGGTTAGTAATACTGATCTTATTCATCATGTCCTCAAAGTTTTTAAAATTAATGATGAATGATGTAATTTGGCTAAATTTTGGTTATCTTTGGTTAAAGAAGTCATTTCCGTTTTTCTTGCTAATACAGACTTGTACTCCCCTGAGAAACTTCTCAGTAGCAGATTGATGGGGACTAAGAAATTTTCACAGGTCACTGTTTTTCTTTAATGTAGCAACTGAACATCATTTCCTAATATCTGAAACCACCTCTTTTCAGAAGACCCTATAGAACTTTTCTTTAGTGGGTCTGGAAAAGAAAAGTCCATAGTCAATGGATTTTTTTTTTTCATCTTCTACTCAATTGCATATAATTAGAGGAATCTGTTAATTAATGACTACCAAATATTTGCATTGCAACAGATCATTCATACTCATTACATTAAGTGTGAAAGACTTCATAATGTCCAACTTTTGGGAAGCTGGAATATATTCTTGACTTGTCACTCAGGAACCAAGTAAGTCACTCTATCTCCCTGGAGAGGTAGAAGATGTGGAACAAAAACCATGGAGGAAGTAGGAACACAATCCTTTTTGTAAAAGCAGAGGATAGGGGGAATATATTTTCAGGTTCGGCCTCCTGCCCTCAGGTTTCTAGGTAAGAAATAGAGGGTACTACTGATAAGTTAGCAATTAACCTGATTCGAAAGAGTCTGTGAATGCTGCACTAAAAATAGCACAGCTTGCCTGAGTCTTGGTGGATAAATGGAAACTTTCCAGACGAGAAAGGAGGAGAAGGACATGTCAAAGACGAAAGCAATTTCCAATGCTCAGAAAAAGCTTGAAAGACCATTCAATGCCTTATTGTTCATGAATAAGAAAATAAATGAATAAAAAGAAAGTCATAAGATAAAATAAATATTATGCCATGTTTTATGTCTTATATAATTATACATGGTATACATTACTTAAAAACTCCTTGAAGAGAAGATACAGATGAGATAAAAGATTTGAGCATTATCAAAATTTAACATCAATGGTATTAGCTAAGAGGAAACAAATGAAAATCAAGGGTTTCAGTTAAAAATATATTACCATAAAACAAAAAAAAATATATTACCATAAAACAGATTAGTAAATTTCCATGAAATCTACCTATTCCCTAATGACTGAATCAATATAGCCATACAGGAAAGCTTTAAAATTTAGGTTCATTGTATTCATCTTATGGAATTAGTTATTTATCTGAGAAATGTTAATCATTATTTAAATCATTTTAGTAAAAGAAAATATATATATATACACAGGAATCTTATATACTACTGTTACATAAAAATATGTTTTGAACAGAATATATCTAAAATATTATGCTTTTTAGCATGGTTCCAGAATCTTTACTTAAGCCTATCAAAATGTCTAATTTTAGTAATCGTTCATAGAAATATTTGCAGTGAAAAGAAAGAACTTTCATTAAAAAAATGCAAGAGGGGCGCCTGGGTGGCTCAGTGGGTTGGGCCGCTGCCTTTGGCTCGGGTCATGATCTCAGGGTCCTGGGATCGAGTCCCGCATCAGGCTCTCTGCTCAGCAGGAAGCCTGCTTCCCTCTCTCTCTCTCTGCCTGCCTCTCCGTCTACTTGTGATCTCTCTCTGTCAAATAAATAAATAAAATCTTTAAAAAAATGCAAGATAGTTAACATAAACTAAGTGTTAGTAATATGAGAGATTGTATAAAATTCAGAATCATTCAAAATTCCTGCCCAGAATTTATATTATAAAAGCAATGAGCTATAATTGCACAAGACAAAAAGATAGGCATCAAAAAATGAAAAATATCTCATTGAAGTTTAAATTATTCAAATTTCTCATGGAGATTTGAACAAGTTTTTAATTCTAGGTAAAATACAACTTATTTTTCACTGTCTCTTGCATCCACTTTTATTGTGGCACATATAGCCCTCTATAATGTTCTGGTAATGTTTGGATGTCCTAGGAATTTTATGTCCTATATTCACACATAAAACCTGCCATTGTCTTCATCAAATTTATATATATTTTTTCTCTTTGACTTAAGTATACCTACTTAGTTTTACAGTTTTCTTTATAAGTGCCAAATTAATGTTATGGTTATTTTTTATAGCACAATTTTTATTAAAAGATGTTTCTTTTTGTTTATTCTTCTCCTATCCCAGACCTCATGTCCTCGCAAAGGATGGGAGACAAAGTGAAAACTCAAAAATATTAGCTTGATTACTATGAGGTCCAATATAAATATTGTGCTGGATGCCTTTGCTTTTTTTTTTTTTTTTAAGATTTTATTTATTTATTTGACAGACAGAGATCACAAGTAGGCAGAGAGGGAGGAAGAGAGAGAGAGGAAATTAAGCTCCCCGCTGAGCACAGAGCCCAATGTGGGGCTCAATCCCGGAACCCTGGGATCATGACCTGAGCCAAAGGCAGAAGTTTTATCACACTGAGCCAACCAGGCGCCCCTGGTTTTTCAATTAATCTCATCTTTCACTACATAACAACACTCCTTACCCTTCGATAAACTAAGTCTTAGAATAGTCCGTTCCAAGTCTCATGAAAATCAATTGTGGAAGAGTGACTAGAGCCTAGATTTGTTTCAACAGCCCTTGTTTCTTCAGTTATGACAAATTGCTTCCTGATGCTCCAATCTTGGAATTGTAGGCTCCTATTGAAAAGATTTTTATTCAAATTAATTATATCCTACAAAGTGGGCTTCTTTAAGGAAAAATAAAATACAATTACAATGCTTTTTGTTTGTTTGTATTGTTTTATTTTTAACAGAACTACGTAACTGGCTTTCTGAGCTAAAACTTAATTTAAAGATGAATTCAGTACTCTTCCGGGACCAGTGGTGGTATGTCAGGTACTAGCTTCTTTCTGTTGAGATAAAATAAGTGTTAAATTGATTTAACTGACTGAAATAAATAGATAAGGACATGAATAGTCAAAAATTGAAAATTCTTTTTTTTTATTGTTTACCACATTTAATTTGGGATTCTCTACAATTTGTTGCACCAAGTCAATAAAATGTGGGTGTATGTGTGGGAAAACAAATATAAAATAGCTTTATTTTCTCTAAGATTGTCCTTAATCATGCTCTGGAATATCTCCCTTTCCCAGCTCTTACACACATCTCAGGGAGATCCTTAACTCCCTGATGCCTTTCAGATTATAACATGAAATCATTCAGTTCTATCCATTTGTGTGATCTTATCTCCTATATTTCTCTGAGACCTCGCCTTCCCTCCATACTATGCTTCACTCTGGTTCTGGGGCCCACACTAGAAAGGTATGTATGATTGATTATACCCATCCTTATGTTGAGATGCAGAGAAGGAATTGGGAGTGACCGCCATAATTCTGTTCTTACCTGCTGTTGGTGGTGGAAAGACATTGCTGTCTCACTCCAGCCAGATCGCTTTTGCTTTCTCCTAGTAGCTAGTTTCTGTTAGTGTGGTGATCTCCACATAGATGGCATGCCTGTTTTCTTAGTGTTTAGCATGGCATCCAACATCATAGAGGGCTCCCTAAAGCAGGTTCAGCTTAGTCATTCTCAGTCCCTGGCAGTAAGTAGACCATGGTCTCAGCCCTGACTATAAGTTTTCTCATTCTCTTTCCTTGGCAGCCACCTAGGCAACATTTTATGTTCTTTTACTTTTATGTTTCCTCAGATAGAGCCACAGAAACCATTACTATGCTCTCCAGATTTCCAAGAACCATTGAAAACTTGAGGAGTTATGGGGTTCTTGTTCAAGGCATGGAACCCTGTAATCCCTACTTCTCATCATAATGTGGGCTTCTTTAACAAACATCCTACTGTCAGAATTATGCAGAAAGTAGCAAGCACTAGTGACCATGTCTATGTACAAGAATGAAATTGCAGGGAATTAGTCTTACTTTGTTGAAGGTGACCACCCCACACTTTACTCTGATGTCAACTCCAGAGAAAGGTCACTTGATTCCTCAGCATCAAGCATCCAGGCAGGGCAAGCAGCTTCTCTCTCCCTTCCTGAGGGTTCCTTTCCTCAAGGGAAAGCCCCTTCTGTAGCCCCTTCTTGCTACATAGTGGGGGCAGAGGTTCAAAGTACATGGAGTATACCCAGTGTTTATGCAGAAAGAGAAAATGAATGTCTAGCAACTCTAAGGATAATTGAAATGGTCTTTTCTTTCCTGAATTGTTGCCTATAGACATAAAAAGAGTGCTTCTGGGTAAGGGGGTCTGGAGGGCAATAACTGCTGGGTTAACAAAGCCAATTATGTGGGCATCTTCAACAGACTTGGAAGGTTATCTAGTCCTAATCGTTTTCTCTTTCTTTAAAATGTCAAAATCATTAAACTTTGTCTTCACTGTTGGATTCTAGATATAAATATCTGTGCAACAGAAAATGTGTATTCACACCTTTACCACATTTTATCACCTTATTTTAGCATTACTTGGAGATCTAAAAATCTATCTTGTGAAAAAAATGACATTATGTCTTTAAGACATATTGAAGAAATATGCCTGATGAGCAAATATAAGCCTTTGGTCTTCTTGACAAGTAGATTTCTTCAGGAAGATGAATTTACCAAGCTCTCAGAGCTCCAGGACAGAAATCCCTGTAGTCATTTAACTCACTCCCTTTGCTCTATCTCCAAACTCTATGAGCAAGCATTTAAACTTTCTTTTTTCAAATATGACTTTCTATAGATCTTCTTGACCATCAATATTAAATATTCAGTTTTATGGTGTTCTCTGTGCAATTTTCCCAATCTTTTCCATGTTTCTAATCATGATTTGGGTTGCCTTCTCTTTGCTAATTTATTCTGTTTGTGAAAGGAATGCCCTCTCCATAAGTAACTATTATGTGGTAGTGTTATTGTCCAATTACATAAAGACTTTGGCTTCTCAAAGATAGTATGCAGAAAAATCAATCCATAGATGTTACCATTGGCACAGAGAAAAAGCAGAATAAATGGCTCTTTCAAAGAAGTTTCGCTCATATTCTTAGAATTCTCTATGCATCAAGTGAAAGTTAAACATGTTTCTTTATATAATAAAATACTTATAAATAGGCCATCTTCCATTTTCTTTCTAATAGAATAATTTTATGTTAAAAAATGTAAAATTTTCAAAGAAACTTATGAATATAAGGGAAAGTTAAAGTGTTCCCTCTCTCTCCCCTTCCAACTGCCTTTTTGCAGGCCATTACCCTACCTATCATATTCAAAAATAATTTCCACTAGCATTTTGGTTTTTCATAGCATAAAATTAACTTTTGTAATAATCTCTAACAACAGGAACAATGAAGTTCCAAATATATCTGTTAGAGACATACACTTTGTAAATTGTGGTAACATACAAAGAAAAGTAGTTCTTTATCCAGTTTAAATGCAAGTGAACATATGTATTTGGTCAGTTTCTTTATCTACAGAGAAAGACAATTTCATTACTGTGATCTTAGAGGTTCACCTTCTGTTCAAAATCTCAAAGGATTTAGCAAGCTAGAGCAGGTCAACAAATATAACCCAGTAAATGTGATAGCACCCACTAGCTAGTTAGACAAGCAATAAGGAGACCTCAGTTATAAACTACTTAATCTAGACTTCAGTAAGGAAATATGAGACTTGAAATCTGGTTAATTCCCCCCCCCTTTATTGAACCCTCCTCCTCTGCTTTTCTCTACTTGTGCCTCAGATCCTAATGTAGTTATCAGAGTTACAATACTAGACAACATTGACTCCATTCATCTAGCACTTAATGTCTAATATGCAAGGTTAGAAGTCAAAAAATGATCATTCATATCAGTGATTTTGGCAGAAGATAGCTGCCGAACCATGTAGGGCTGTTTAAGGGAGAAGAATGAGTTTCCAGCTATTTCACAAGTCATGTACTATAATGGAATCACATTATAATCCTTCACTGCTAAAGGAAACACTGGATCACACAGGATTGATGTTTGCAAAGTATTGTATCTTAAGAAAACATAAGTTATCTCATTAATTATTTTCACTTAAATAGTAGATTTAACAATTGTCTGTGATCAGTGTTATCTATTGATCAATAGGAAGTAATGATTCTTATATTTGTCATCATTTAACAATATTTATGAAATTTGCCCCTATGCCTAGAAAAATAGTTATTTTTGAATTTCTAAATTTGTAAATACATGAATCTTTTTAAATTTTTGGAAACCAAAATGTAGTTAAAATCTGAGATAAAAGAAACCTATTTTTAAGATCTCCCTTGAAATTCTTTTGTGATGTGAGAAAATCTGTTTCATTATGCTAATAATCTTTCATTTATCTTCTTACACCTTTCAGCTTCCCTCTCTCTCTATTTTTTAAAAGATTTTATGTATCTGAGAGAGATAGAGAGCATGAGAGGGTGGAGAAGGAGACTCCCAGGTAAGCAGGGAACCTGATGCAGGTCTTGATCCCAGGACCATAGGATTGTGACCCAAGCCAAAGGCAGCTGTTTAACCCACTGAGCCAGGCAGGTGCCTCCCCCCACTCCCCTTTCAGCTTCTTTTAAAGTAACATGTTTATAATTTAGCAAATGATTTTTTTAAAACACATTAACTCATACATTTCTTCAGTCAATCTTTAACTCTTTTCCATAAAAAAAAAAAAATACAGTCAGTACAAGAATAAAATAATGCCAACTGCTTTCCACCGCCCTTAGTGTATCACTGCTTTTCTTTCCTAAAGACTTGAGTGCTCTTTACAAGACTGGGGGCATTCTATTTTGGTAGCCTTGTGAGCCTCTGATAATCATCTGCAGGGCATATGGCTTTAGCACAGCCATATTGTGATGGAACATTTCAATCCAACAAACAAAGGATAAGAAGTTTGAAGAAAATGGGAGAAAATCTCCCTGACAACAAAGATATTTATCCATGTGCAAAAATGATAGACAGAGTCACCTTGGCACCTTGACAATTCAGACACTGCACTCCACAATTTTGCCTTCCTGGCTGCTTTTTCCCAAGTCCATATATAAGACAAGAATGAAAATCATTCAAGTGGTAAATTACTCTTTCTGGAAGGAAAACTTCAGTTTGACCAGTATACAAATGAGATTTGAGAACAGAGATGTAGAATATTTTTTGTAAGGATTCTTTTTTTATGTTTAATCGACAGAGACTGATGCCTGTGGTTGTAGGCATACTTATTTTCAACATCTTACAGCTCAGGAATTCCCTCTATTCCCTCAATATTAACTTACTAGAAACTTTCAAGGGAAGTTTGAATTTTCTATAGAAAAGTTTCCATATTGGCTTTAGAAAACTGAAAAAAACTTAACTATCATTTTAATTTTTCTGCAGAGACCACTGAGCTCTCTCCATATGGTTTTTACAGGAAAGAGATCCATCATGCATAACTAATGAATGCACCCTAAGCCAGGTGCCAACCATAGACATACTCTTGGCTAGTTAAAGAATTTGTTATTAACATTTAATAATTTTAAACATTGGCACCTCAGTTTATTTTTTTTTTTATTTTACCTTTTAAAAGATTTATTTATTTATTTAGAGAGAGCACCTAAGTGAGGGGAGGAGCAGAGACAGACTCTTCAAGGAGACTCCCCACTGAGGACAGAGCTCCAGGCAGGGCTTGATCTCACAACCCAGGAGATCATGATCTGAGTCAAAATGAAGAGTCAGATGCTCCAGGGACTGAGCCACCCAGGAGCCCCAGTTGGCCCTTAGGTAGAAAATTTTTGAAAAAAAATCTGGAAAACAAAGACAAATTTTTAATGATACAATAATCTCTCTTTCTAATGATGGCTACTATGTATTTTTCTGTATTTCTGTATGCATACAGTACATATATTATTGATACTCTTTTCTCATAAAACTGGATCCATATAAAAATCATTAAAATTATGTTTTTTATTAATGACTTTTCAGTCCTTAGATCTATAAAAACATTTTAATATATGCGTAAAGCGCTTAATTTTATTTTTTTCCTATTTAGTTTTAGTGTCATATTTAACTATACTTTAGAAAAATCCCTGCCCTCATCTATAAAATATTTCAAAAGAAAGCATACAATTTGGGAATGTCAAAGAAAACTGCACCAAATAAGTTATACAGGCAAGATACACTTTATTCAACACAACTGCTTCACTAGAAGGGTGAAGACTGTGATGGTAGAGGAGAGATCTTCAACAGAACTTCAGTGAAATAAAAGTCAGGGGAATTTTTTTTTAATTTATTATTGAAATAATAGTAGTTGGCATACACTGTTATAACAGTTTCAGGTGCACAGCACAGAGATTTGGGTCTTCTATATATTACTCAATGTTCATCACAGTATGTATAGTTATCATCTGTCACCGTGCCACATTATTACTGACTATATCCCTTATGCTATACTTTTAAACTCTGTATCTTATTTATTTTGTCACTGGAATTTTGTAGCTCTTAATCTCCTTCACCTGTTTTACTGCCTCCCCTCTGGCAACCACACATTTGTTCTCTGTATTTAAGAGTCTGTATTGTTATGTTGTTTGTTTCTTTGTTCATTTGTTTGTTTTTTAGATTCCACATGTAAGTGAAGTCATATGGTATTTGTCTTTTTTGGGCTGACTTATTTCACTTAACATAATGTCCTCCGTGTCCATCCAAATTGTTGCAAATGGCAAGATTTTATTCCTTTTATGGTTCAGTAATATATATATATATATATATAATATATAATATATTTATATATAATATATATGATATATTTAATATCTTCTTTATTCATGTTTTAATGGACACTTGTGTCACTTCCATATCTTGACTATTATAAATAATTTTTAAATCTGGGGTGAGCTAATGGGAAAGTACTGACGGATGTTAGAAGGGGCTTAACTAACATGATTAGTCCCTCTGTGTTTACTAACTGATGTGTATCTTATCAAAATTATATACCTACCTTCACACAGAGACTAGAATATAGGGGCCTTATTTTTCTTGATTGCAATTTAAAATGTTGGCTTTCAGGTCTTTGAGAACAAAAATCTTAAGCTGTAAAGATTTTTATCATAAAGAGGCTGACAAATAGTTACAATTCTGTTTTCTAGAGTGAATTCTCTAAGGGAAGGGAGGTCAGCAGCCCGCAGTCAGGAAGACACTTATCTAAAATTCAGTCAAACTGAGGAGAACATTAAGGCCATCTTTGTCAGTAACAATATATTTTGTAAATTTTAATTAATTCATGAATTTTTGTTATAATTCATCTATTAAACTGGGAGCATATGAGTGTTTGGGGTGAATGTGGAGCTGCATAACATCAGAAAAACAAAAGATAATGCAGCCAAAGCTAGTACAGCTTAAATCCAATCACTTATCAGAAAGTACTTAATTTCTATATAGAGTAAAGATGTACTACATGATATATAAAACAAGTTAGACATGTTTTCAAACCCATAATTTCATAAGATAGCATACAACTAAGGCTAGAAAGTGGGTGTTGGACTATTGAGGCTTTTCAAATACTATTTAAAGAGAAAGAATTCACAAACACGTATCATTATAGAAAACAATTTTTCCACTAAGTAACCAAAACTTAATAGGAAAAAAGAAAAAAGATGCGTGTGAATGAGGTCATGAATCAGCCCTTACAAGTGTTTTTATAATTAATTTAAAAGATAACATTTCAAATAAACAGAATATCAATATTTCAATACTGTAAGTTAGTAAAAATGTGCAATTATTTTTAGTTCATTTTCTCTTCCTCTGAGAGACTTGGTAGTATAACATCCATCATCCATACATCCACTCCTTGTTAGTTCCAGAATGATTTAATCAAAACAAATCAAATTATAGATAAAATGAATCCCAAAGAACATTTCCTCTGTGTCTACTCCTTTATCCAGATGCTCCTGATATTGTAATTCAGGGTCATTGATTCTTGTTTCTCTAGACTATCTCCACGGATCCTAAGTTGAAGAAAACTTGGATATCTTAAGTTTAGGTAGCTTTTACTTAATCATTTTTAATAGATAGATAGATATTATAAAGATGTATATAGACATAAATGTATACAAGGAAACTGATAAAGATACAGATACAAGTTTTATATATATATACATACATATTTATACATATATATTTAAATATAATTTTTCATATATCTTTATCAGTCTCTCGATATATGTTTGCATTCCTTAAATATATTTGCTTTTTACAACTTAATTTTTCCCATGATCATTTCCTTCCAAAGCATAAGCTGCCAGTTATTTCCTTCATAGTTATTTTTCACTCTCTGTTTTCAGGTCTTAAAAACTTTTTTACTCCCACCAAAGCCATTTCACAAAAATAACCTATTTCTTTACTGCATGTTTTGTTCTCAAACTTTAGTGTTCACTTTCCTGCTTATGACAACAAGAATCACTTCCACACGCTAGAATTTCAAAAAAGGATTGTAACCTACAGGTGAGATTTCTGTATTCATGAACAAGTAGAAAAGCAATAAAGAACAAAAGGACTCTAGGAATATAATTTTATGTTTTGTATTACTTTGGTCTTGTCTTGATTGCTGTTGCTCCTTTAAACTGTCTTAATGGTTTAAATCTGAGATTTATGATGCAAGAAACATAATGATAGAGTCATAATCATCTCAAAAACATTTTTACATTCCCCTCAATAGGGGGCTGCAATTTCATGTAGTCATGGAAATTAGTGTTGGCCACAGGCCTAGAAGGGAAAAGAATGGCACAACTAGAAAAAGTTACACTGAGAACTATTAAATGAGCTATTAAAAAAAAATCCAATCCAATCCCCTACAACAAATTTTTTTTTTCCTGGAATTCTGTACTTGCTTACATTAGTGTCTACATAAGACATTAAGTATGAGAAGTATGAGAAAGATATAAGGAAATTTATCCATTTAGTTCTCTGAAAGAAGTAAATAAATTGAAATGTATTTAGGGCCTAATGTAATTCATACATATGTTGTCAACGACTAGTTCTGGTAACTACACCTATCTACACATTGTTGTTCATATAAGACACTCTCAGGATACTGAGGGCAAAAATTAGAGCTGCATCTCTGAGTGGACCGTGGAAATAGCCTTGTAATCCAATCTCTGATTTTCCCTCATAAACTGTCAGTGAGTATTTGCTTAAAAAGCCAAAGTCCATCATTCAACTTCCATAATTAAAACTCTCCACAAGCCTCTATTTCTGTGGGATAAGTTCCCATGCTCCTTAACACAACTGTGTGACCATTTGCGTGACAGACCCTGATTTAGTCTTCAGCTTCATTTCACACCACTAACTACTAACTCTCTCATATAGAAGGAGATTCCCCATTCCAGATTTGTGGAACTCCTTTCAGTTCCTCAAAGATGTCCTGTTCTCTCTTCTCTTTTGGACTTTGCATCTAAATCAGAGTACTGGAAAATGAACATGATCTATACAGGCAGAAGGTGTGACGGTTAAGAAGATAGATGCAAGAGCCAGAACATTAGCATCTGAGTCCTGGATATGCCTTTAAATGTTACCTAAGCAAGTCACTTTTCCCCATTCAGCTCTTCGTTTTATGAGCAAACATGGAGATAATAATGGTATTCTACCTCATAGGTCGACTGTGTTGTAAGAGTGCAAGCAAAGTGCAGAGAACAGTGGATGGCACATAGTAATCATTCAATAAATGCCAGCTGTTATTACCATAAATAACATGTTATGTAAGGGTGAAGAATTTGGCAGGATCTTGTCTTTCCTTGGACGAGGCAAAAAGAGATGTGTTACTGCCTAATACAGCTCTGATGAGAATAAGCACAAATTTACAATATTATGTAAAAAGGGTCCTGTAACTGAAATGTTGGAGTTTCTCTTGTGGTTAATTTACTCATACAAATTTAAAGAAGAAACTAAAGGGATTCTAACTCTCCAAACCTCATCAACATGATTATCTAGAATAAATTGTAATATTAGTGTTCTACAGTTGACAGGGGAAGAACATTCTCAGATGAGCCTCTGGGTAATCAGATCTTTTTGAAATAGAGAAAATTAAAAGGTCAATTGTACTTTGAAGCTCCCCAGTGCTCTTTTTTTTTTTTTTTTGTCAAACATGCAAATCCATAATGTTGCTTATAGAATCATCTTCACAAGTACTATCAGTTTAATAAAATACCTACCTTTATCTTTCTTATACACACATTATTCCAAGCTCACATCTAAGTCATTCTTCATGGTAAGAACTAATCTCGTTTCCTCAAACCTGTCACTGAATCATGTTAAATATCTCACCAAGAATAATTACCTTGCAGCTAAACTTCCCTGGCCTTCCCGGGTACAAAAAAAAAAAAGGAAATGGATTTATCCATTCAGAAACAGAGCTTCCAGGATAGCCATTTTTATGTTCTGCAGAAGAGTGAATATATTATTTTGACATAACTCAACTATCTCATCAGTTCCAATGTAACACTTGAGATATTTTGGTTATTTGTGTCCAAGTTACCATTCTGTGGACTTTGGAAATACGGTATCATCTCAGGAACTATTTCAAAATTCATTTTAATCTCTACTTCTCATATAAAGAAACACTTGAAATATTATTATTTTTGTATTTTCGTTTCCTGTCTCTCCCTGTCTCTCTCTCTTCCTATCTCTCTCAAAGAAAGGCAACAGAAAAAAGCTAACTTCAATATCCTGAGTTGCATGTGAGCAGCTTGATTAATGTGCTTGTGAATTCTTAATAAGGGATGTGTGCATATTCATAGCGGTGTTTATTAATTCATAAAGCAGCTGCTCAAAGGCAGCTAGTGGAGGGAGACATCGTCTCCTCTCACAGAAGCCTCTTGGCAGTGATCAGGCCTTTTCCCTGCCTGGTTGTAGATGGCAGCCCCAACATCCT
This sequence comes from Enhydra lutris kenyoni, assembly GCF_002288905.1. Lineage (NCBI taxonomy): Eukaryota > Metazoa > Chordata > Mammalia > Carnivora > Mustelidae > Enhydra > Enhydra lutris. The sequence goes on along the minus strand of NW_019154142.1, from coordinate 1,452,178 downwards.
AAACCAATGGCCCTTTATCTGCCCTGGGAAAGGAATCCCTTTTGCCAGCAGGAGGCCTAAGGGATTGGAGGTTCAGATCTAAATCCCCAATGTGTGGTGGAAGAAACATAAAGCTTAATGAGACTAGTAGAGTCCACAGCTCATTTCAATTATTCTTAATTGTTTTCAGATGCTGCCCGGCATGCTTCATTTATTTCTTCAATAAACAGAGCATGCAGTATGGTGGTGGATCTCATTTGAGACCCTGAGGAAACATCCCACAGGAAATGATGAAAAATAATAAGAGAGTTACATGTATTGGAGCATGTACCAGGCAGATGAGATGGGAAGCACAGGGGTGGGAAAAAGTAGTGACTGTGCCTCATCTACCTGGAGATTTATAGAAAATCTCATGTTTACATTCTTATAACCACTCCTGAAATTAAAAACAAATAAAAAACCATCGAGACTGCAGTGAACTCCAGTTGACTGAAAGTTACCCATTTCTAGGCTCCTCTTTCCTGAATTATTTTCTTCTTACCTACTTGAGGTAATGGCTGACCACACTTTAGAAGATTTTGAGAACTTGAGATACACAAAGTTATCAAATATAGTTAGTAATCTGAGATAGCTCATTATATCAAAAGTATCTCCTAACTCCTTGATCTGAAGTGTGAACGCATATTTGTAAGTTGCTTAATTCCAAAATTTTTCATTGGGCATCATTAAGGAACTGGCCATTCGATGAAATAAACATATTTTATTTTAATGACTTTATAATATTCTACCATTGACTAGAAGATTGTATAGTGAATTTTAATATGTCAGCTTGGCTTGGAAGGGATATACAGATTTTGGTCAAAAACCAGTTTAATTGTTGCTATCAATGTGTTTTTTTTTTTAAGATATAATTAACACCTAAATCAGTAGATTTGGGATAAATCAGATTACCCTTCATCACCTTGTTGACCTCATCCAATCTTTAGAAGGCCTTAAGAGAAAAGACAGGTCCCTGAGGAAGAAAGAATTCTGCCTCAGATGCCCTCAGACTGAGGACAACGTCAACTTTTCTCTGGGTCTTCAACCTATAGGCTGCCCTGCAGATTTCCGATTTGCCAGTCCTCACAATAGGGCGATCCAATTCCTTAAAATAAATCTGTTTTTCCTTCTATATACAAATTTATTGGCTCTGTTTCTTTGGAGAATCTTGACTAATACAAGGACCAAGAGAGAATCCTTAGAGCTCAATTGAAACACACATTTCTAATAAAAATACAAATGTACTACAGGGCTTATTAAACAAGATATAGAAGTATGTGTCCAAGAACATCCTTCTTTGAGTCTATGCTCAATGATTCCTAGCTTTAAGCATGAGTAAACAGCAATAAAGACTTCTAAACATGAAGATGTCCAATTCCCACTCAGCCTGATTAGAATAGTGTTGCATGAGACTAGGGTATATTATTTTTTTAAAATATCCTAGGTAATTCTGATGTTTAGTGTCTGTAACAACCTCTGACTCATGGATTCAGTAATTTAAAATATGTACACATGATCCCGGCCCCCAACACACATCTACACATAACAAAACACTATTTATGCTTTATATACACAAACATGCACACACTCATACACACTCGTGCATATATAAAGTATATGATAGAGTTAGAAATATTATGTTAAAGATGGAAAATGTAACAAAATGATTATGAGCTCTGCTCTACAGAGCACTGTTGCTCTGAGGTCCATACAAACATGATGGCACCCACAAACAATGGCCTGTGTAGGTGTTCTGGGGGCAGCTGAGGCCCATCCTGGTACGAGTCTCCTGAATTGTGTGTCTTTAGAAGGTGGTTCTCCTTTCCATCTCATATTATCTTTATTTCCTGATATTTATATATATATATTTTTTTTCTGATAACAGAAGTATAACACGGTAATTAGGGGTAATTATGGAAAGTATAAAGATGAAAACATAAATTATTTACAATCTCACATTTCAAGAATGATTACTATATATTGAAATAATCTCTTCCATTTTGCATTCCAGATACATATTTATATATATATGGTTTTGGGTGAAAACTCCAATTTTTTTCCACTAAATATTACATAATTAACATTTTACCATGTGATGGAATACTATTCTGACATAATTTTGATGATACTTAGTTTTCTTTTATAACTATGTTCTATAATTTATTTACCAAGGTTCTATTGAGATTGTTCCTAATATTTACTTTTATAAATAATACTCTAAAAAATATGGTTATACATTTAGGTCACATATATACATCTGTGCCCAATTTTTTTCATTAGGAAAAATTGCAGGAAAAAATAGCCAGGTCAATTGAGGACATCATTAAAGCTCTTAAAATATGTTTCCCAACCATTCAAAGTTCTTACAGCAAACACTCTCACTATGAGGGCATAAGAGTGACTATTTGATCTTCTCTTTCAGCCATATTGACAATTATAAGTTTGTAACATTTTAACCAATTCATATTGAAGCAATGCCACTGCTGCTGTAATTTTAAATTCCTATATTACTGATGCAGATGAATACTCTGGGAATTATTAGTTCATGGCCTTTATATTGGTTTATTAGTGCTTTCCCATCTATTTTAGGATTCCTTTATGTATGGCACTAACCAAGTGTTTATCATATATGTGGCCCATATGTTCCTAGTTTTTAAATCGCCTTATAACTTAGTTACGATAGTCTTCTGCATTGAAATGATGCTATTTTTATAGTGCCAAGTTTAGTGATGTACCTATGTATAATTTCTATCATTCTTCATAAACTTAGAAAAACTTTTTTGCATTGTAAGATAAGATCAATGAAAAAAATCACTTTTTTTTTTTCTAGTTTGTGTGGATACTTTTTTTTTTTTGCTTTTAAAATGTTTAAATGACTCAGAATTTATTTTGGGTGTTGTATGAATTGCAAGCCAGCTAACTTGCTCCCCTCCAAAACTCAGTTTATTAAATAACCAGTTGCTCAATTTTTAGATTTATTTAATTTTATACACTTACATAGGTATGTTTATATAGAGACTATTTGATCTATTTTTTTAACTTTTATTTCATTATCAAGTTAAAAAGAAAATGGTCTAAGCTTGAATATTTAAAAATAGCTTAGTTGAAAATTATCCTCTTGTTTTTCCCCCTTTAAATAAAATTTTCTCAGTTCTTCAGAATTCAAGTATAATTTTAATTTTCCTGTAACATGTGATGATGTGATGTTAATTTGGTCTCTTTTCACCATTGTGTACTTGGATCATTTTATTTTTAAAACCCATTCTAAACAATTTAGCCATCTAATATGAGATTAATTTATTTAAATTCACTGTCACCTCTGAGATGTTTGAATTTCTGTCATATTTTAGGCAAATTTTCTAGTTCTCCTTTGTTTAACTTCCTTGCTCTTTTTGTTTTGTTTTCTAATTTGTTTGACTATATTTTGTGTTTCTTATTACTGTCAAGATAATATGACACATATGATTTTCCATCACAAAGAATAAGAAGTTAATCTTAATATTTTTCAGGCTTTGTTTATTTAATCCACTGTTATATACCCAATCTATTATACATAATTATTATTTCAATGATATGGTTCTCTTTTTCTGAAAAATAACTTTTGACTTCTTTATCAGCAAGCAAAACACCAATGCATATCCTGAAGAAGTAGATAATTCACAAAAGAAAATAAATTGCTACTAATCATACAAAAATATCAGCTTCACAACTAAAAATTTAAATAACAGCATATCAATGTTGCCTATTAATCACAAATTTGTACTTAAATTAGAATAATCATTTTCAAATGGAAGAATGGAAAATTTATCCTTCACATGTTTTCAAATACTCTGTGGGTAAGAGTACTAAAAGTATTAAAAGCCTTTGAGAAAACCACCTCACGCCTGTCAGAATGGCTAAAATTAACAACTCAGGGTACAACAGATGTTGGTGAGGAAGTAGAGAAAAGAAAACATTCTTACACTCTTGGTGGGAATGCAAACTGGTACAGCCACTCTGGAGGTTCCTTAAAAGTTTAAAAATAGAATTATTTTACAACCCAGTAATTGCACTACTAGGTATTTTCCGAAGGATACAAAAGTAGTTATTCCAAGGGGCACATGCACCCCATGTTTATAGCAACACTATCCACAATAGCCAAAATTTAGAAAGAGCCCAAATGTCCATCAATTGATGAATGGATAAAGAAGAGATGGTACACACGCACACACACACAGTCACACACACACACACACACACACACAGGAATTTTATGCAGCCATCAGAAAGAATGAACTCTTCCTATTTACAACAACATGGGTGGAGCTAGAATGTATTATGCCCAGCAAAATAAGTCAGTCCGAGACAGATAAATACCATATGATTTTACTCATATGTGGAATATAAGAAACAAAACAGATGGACAACGTAAAGGAAGGAAAAAGAAAATAAGATGAAAACAGAAAGATTTAATAAGAGACTCTTAAATATAGAGAACAAACAGGATTGCTGGAGGGAAGGGGGTTGCGGGGGATAAGGTAACTGGGTGAAGACGCTTAAGGAGGGCACTTATTGTAATAAACACTGGGTGTGATATGCAAGTGATGGATCACTAAATTCTACCCCTGAAACTAATACTATACTATATGTTAACTAACTTGAATGTAAATAAAACCTTGAAAGAAAAAAAAAAAGACTTATCTAGCTTTGTGGGTAGCATTTTCATGCAAATAATAAGGGTTTTATATTTTGTAGTTTTTGGTCCTATTTTAATGCTCTTTGTATGGCAGTGTGTGTATAGTGTGTAAAATTCTTCAAAACACTCCTTAAAAAAGGTTGGATAAAGTTTTTTTGAATAAAACTATGACAGTGTTAAAAACAAACAAATAAATGAACACAAAAACAAAACAAACAAAAAGCCTTGAAATGTTCACATATTCTGACCTAGAAATTCTACTTGTAGGAATTTTTCCAGGGGAAACAATGGCATCCATATAAAGAGACATCCAAATGAATCAAATATTATTTATAATAATGAAAAAAATAAAATATTTAAAGAGCTAACAGTAATAGTGTCTATCATTTATCAAGGACTTACTATGTGCCAGACATAATTTTATATGCATAAGATTCACAGCAACTCAGGGAGGCAAGTACTATTATATTTCTGTTTGTCAGATTTGGAAACTATTATATTTCTGTTTGTCAGATTTGTCGGAGCTGTAAATCTAGTAATCGTTCATACCCAATTTGAACCCAGGAAGCCTAGTGTCAGAATCCAGGCCTAAACCATGGTACAACAGATGCTTCTCAGAAAGGATGAATTTAATTTAATTTTTTTGCCTCAGCAACATGAGATTAATTACCTATTCCATGCCTATACAATGGAATAATGTGCTTTCACTTGTGAGTTCCTGACTTTGATTAGTTTAAAATTATGTTTGGTCTTTGGGTAGACATTTAACAAATATGCATAGGAGTTTTATATATTCTGAGTCATGTCTTCTGTCCTTTTATACACATCTGGCAATTTGATTCAATGCAAAATTCTTGGGTCACAATATTTTTCTCTCAATAGATGTAGCTCCATTGTCTGCTAGCACTTAATGTTGTATAAGATACGTACAGCTAAAAAGCTGTGAACTCTGTTTGGACAAAAACATTTCTTTAAAGTACATTTATTTGGCTTATGTTCTTAATGTGATTTTCAAGAATATGTTCCTTTTTTCATCAAACTTTCTTTTTTTTCTTTCTTCCTTCCCTTTCTTTTCCTTCTTTCTTCTACCCTTCTTTCCTCTCTCCCCCTTCCTTCCTTCCTTCTTTTCTTTTCTTCCTTTCTTTCTTCTTTATTTCCTTCTTCTCTTTATTTAATAGCTTTCAAGGCTCCTGTGTTGTTATGTGTCTGATTTTGTTTTTAGCCTTAAATTGAAAAGAGATTTTCCAGATCTCATCAGATTGTTACAGATTAGAAAGAATGATTTTATTCCTTACCAATCAATATCTTTTACTCAATATTTTCACCTGTTGCATTATAAAATAGTTCAGGTTAATGAATATACTCCACTTACAATATTTCAGCATCAATAATATACTTTGAGGCTGCTGGATAAAGGAAAAATCTTTCCTGACTTATATGGTCAGATATGCTAAGTTAAGGGTACAGATGTTGGAGTCAACTTCAGTGCATGAAAGTCTACACCCTCAACTGCATTGTTCCCATAACTTTTCATGCTTTTCTTGTTTTCAATTTTCCCCTAAAAGAAACATGTTGTCAGTGTGCCTTTTTCTCATTTTTCTTCTCTTTCATCTGTGTTATATCTGGTAGGTCAAGTCCTAGAAGAAGAGGTAGCAGATTTTTTTTTTTTCTGGTTCTTAAAATGCTTCAGCAAAGCAAAAGGTAATTATATAATATTGCATTCAATGTGTTAACTGTCCTGAGGTAGGGACAAAGGGTGGGAAAGTGTTAATATCTTTTTCCATTTCCATTAAAAATACCTGTCTTATCCTGCTTCAAAAAGTGGAGCCCAAGGCCATAGTCTAGGGAAGTGTTTCACAATTTACACCTTCCGCAATGGAAGCAAAATAAGTGTCCCAAATACTGGCCAATGCCTTTGTCTTTAGTTCTCAAGGCAAATGTCAGTTTTTCAGCAATTTCATGGGAAAAATGGAAAGGGGCGTATGAAAATCATTTAGTCTATAACCACATTAACTCAAAAAGACTTCCTACACTGTTTTTACAGTTGCAAAAAACACCCAACAAAACAATCAATGACAGATACTTTATTTCTTTTCATGTGCAATTTAGATATTTACTCTGTCCTTGCCATCTTTTTTTAAAATTCCCCCTTGCATTACTGGCAGTTGCTGATGACATTTTAAGGGACATGTGAGAGGCAGATTACAATTCACATCAAATAGCAAAAAATTAGTTTTCTTTTATTCAATTTCCCTTCCCTGTGCAATTCCCAAACCAGGATTCCCCTTTCTGCCCTTAGACAATACAGCCCCCAGGTTTATTGCTTTTAGTTGTCTTGCTTTCTGATTCCACTTTCCTCTACAGCAGGGAGGATCTATCCAGCTTCTATCTCCAAATGTCATAATATTACCTCAGCCCATCTTTAATCTTCAAAACAAAGACTTTCAGATAAGTGCTGGAGCAATGGAAGAAGAGAAGAGTTGTTACCTGTTCAGTGAGGATAAAGTTTCAATCACACAGGATGGGGATATTCTGGGGATTGGTTACACAACGTGCAGGTGCCTAACAGTATTGTACTGTGCACCTGGGAGGATGAATTTTATATGTGGGTTTACTTTTTTTGGCAGTATTAAAATAAAAGACTATCTATTAAACATCTTATGTAAGTCCCTTGATGAATCATACTTTGTTACTCAAAATATGTCTTTAAACTCTAACCCTCATCCTACGATACTAATCAAAATAATTCTTCAAAAAATAATAATTCTTCCAAACACATACGACATCGTCTTCAAGAGAAAATCAGATGAATAAAACTGACTCCATCTTTCTTTACAGGCTATTTGTTACAATTATGAAACATAACTGTATTTACTGTTTTCAGTACTGGCCGATTCTGCTTCTCCTTCCAAATTCAGGTCAGTTCCTATTTTCAAACTATTTCAGTCTTCACGAACCCAGAATTGCCTTTTCTTCTCATGCACTTAGAATATTTATTGTTTATAGCAGTTATTTGTTAGTTAGATGTCAAGGCTTTCTAATATCTCTTACGTTAGCTACATTGATTGAGATTAGCAATTTAAAACTTTAATAATTTGTTCATCATAAAGCTTTGCATTAATTTGGTTAAAATACTGCATTAAGCTGTTGTTTAATTAATATTTTGACTTTCTCTTAACTTTTTTCACCCAGACAAGTGCCCTGTTGGCCTCATCCTAGAGCTCATGACTTTAAGTCAAATGTCTGCTAATTGTGCTCTTTGGCTCTCTTCCCAGTTGAAACTGAAATCCAAACTTGAGTCCTTCTCTTGATAATGTATTCCAAGATCCCAAGAATGTTATCTCACTTTCTCTAGAATGAAGTATGTGCCTGGAGATGAGATTCCCTGATGTTTTACTCTCATGCTTAGTGGGGGTCTCATCTCTGACTTTGAACCATCTGCCTGTTTCTTGAGTATCATTTGTCATGGGGAGTGTACACGCTGGGATAGTCCTCTGTTGATGGACCACCTCAATAATGTCCACCTGACAACTCTCACCCACTGCTTAACTTTGTCTTTACTGTACACAAGTCTTTCTGATTTCCAGATCCATCCACAAAGCCTGCACTTGCCTTGCTGGCTATCTTAGTTTGGCCCATCAATTCCTAACTTTCAATTTGGCCCATCAATTCTTAAGTAAGTTCATTCTGCCAAATCCTGTTTTGACCAATAGAATGTGAGTAATTTCATGAAAGTCAATAGAAAAAATATTCCAAGGAGAAGGTTATGGCTCAACAGTGCCAAATGCTATACTAAAGTTGAAATGACAGAAAATTCAGCTAGGACCATTGATTTGATTTTTTTGAGGTTTTCTTGGATGTCATAGATAAATAATTTTGTTTCATTCAATTCAGCACATATTTATTAAAAAGCTAATATGCTATACTCTGTTCATTTTTATTACAAGATTACATAGGTTAAAGCAGATGTACAAAAATTAAATATCATTGTGGTTTTTAACTTTCACCTATGATCTTTAACACAATTCCTGTAGAATTATTAGTAAGACCTTAGTAACCTTCAGGGGATTTTCAGTATAATGGCTGAAGAAGAAACTGAAGTGCAGAGTAAAGAGTAAATGGTGATAAAGTAGGGCTGTCAGGTAGATTATTTTTCAAGAAATGTGGTTATGAGAGGAAAATGGCCATTGTTTTAGAAGGAAAAGTACTATTTGTTTATTTATGGCTTTGGGGTTACTGCTGTTTGTGCATGTTTAGTATAGCTATAGCCTGAGCATGTTTTCTGATAATAAGGCCACATATAACTGATAAGAAAAGCCTGATGGATGTGACAGGGAAAAAATGATAAATCAAATCCTAGAGATGGGAAGTAGTATATATCAGTTGTATGTGAAAATATTCACCTGAACAAAAACTTGGCCTATCCTTCCACCAGGAAAGAAGGAGATAAACATGAAGAAAAGGGGTATTTTGTTTGTTTCAGCTTTACAGAGTAAATTGGAACATTTGTTGAATGGCCTTGATTTTTTTCTTGTCATGCACTACAGATGATCTGATCTCCAAATGGTGAAGTGTTTGGGGATAAGACTCAAAGCTCTTAAAAATCAGAAACTACTGGGAATAATCTTCAGTCGATATGATAGGAAAGAGATGCATAAAATATTTGGCAAGGATAATTGAGAGTTTATTAGTTCCAGGTAGCATGAATTTTGGTAGACTCCATCAATGATTGCCCATCAACCCACAGCAGTGACAGATCAGAAATGGAGTGATTAGTTGAATATGTCATTACTATCTCATTATGACATGCTTAATGACTTTTACCTCAAACAAAATTTAAGTTTCTTGAGTGCTGAAGCCATATCATATTGTTCATTATTTTCAAATTTCCATAACACTTAGTATTTTGTAGATGCATATCATATACCATTATCATTGATAATGACATCTTTTCATAAATTTCAAACATGATGTTCTTTACCCTAAATCTTATGCTAGTCCTGATACAGAAGTATATGTTTAAGTCTCTGGTATCAGCTCATAATTTCCAAAGGCTCAGAACAATCATTCTCAAAAATTCTATAGTAGTGCTTGATATGATGCACTCCAAGTTAGCAAAAAGACTTATGTATTTTTAAAATAGCTACCAGATATGTAAGAGAGAGGATGTAGCATTGCATAAAGTTCTCTCAAATTATTTATGTAGTATTTACAGGAAAAAAAATTATAACACATCATAAACCACTCAAGTTACTTTAAGGATTATACATCATATCGTGAAGTGTTTGTTAAATAATTACAGAGCATTTGTATCTGTGTACAGTTTTCTATTATTCGGATGGCTTAGGAGATGATTACAACTACTCTCAAATCACCCTAAACACATTTATATTATTTTAGATTGTGTATTTTTTATTGCAATATGTTCACTGAAAATACACTATTTGTAATATAATAGAAAATGCCTATAATCAATAAACACCTTTAAACTGATAGCCTGATGCTATTGCATTTTTTAAACCCACTACTCTCAGGTAAGCCTATTTACCCTTAAGTACTTTAGAATCTATTTCTAATTTTAGAATCCATTTCTAATTTTAAAAATAAGTGTATAAAATTACAAATGTACAAGTTGTAAGGAGTTGAAGTACAAGATTTTTGAAATACCTCAGCCTTTGCTCCATCCTCAGGATTTCCTGTATTCTATTGTTTAAAGCTTAAGGAGACATCCCTTATATAATCAGGTAAGAGAAGAGTCTTTCTGCCTGGAAATATTAGCTCAGGCTGAAGTTCACTCAGCTTCACCCCAGCACTTCTCCAACCAGAGCAGCCCTCGAGCTGCTATAGCAAAACCCCTCAGGCTCCAAGGAAGTAATCTTGAATCCACCGTTTTGGATGATGTACAATTTGTGAATTCTTATACCAACTATTCATGGCCTTGTTGGAAAAAGCCCTGTCAAGAAAAACATTATTATTGAGATATGAAGATGTTGTTTTCAAATATTGACCAATATTTAAGGATTGTATGGCGGTTCCTTGGTAATGGACAAGAGTATTAAGATAACAGAACTTCTGCTGCCGTACCTTCAAGATCTCATCTATCTTCATGATGAATTGGAAACTGAATTCTTTTTTTTTTTTAAAGATTTTATTTATTTATTTGACAGAGAGAAATCACAAGTAGGCAGAGAGGCAGACAGAGAGAGAGGAGGAAGCAGGCTCCCTGCTGAGCAGAAAGCCCGACATGGGGCTTGAACCCAGGACCTGGGATCATGACCTGAGCAGAAGGCAGCGGCTTAACCCACTGAGCCACCCAGGCGCCCCGGAAACTGAATTCTTCTTTCAAGTTCTATGTAATTAACCTTGGGAGGATTCTTCACAAAGAAGAAACGTTTCTGGTCTACAAGTCTGAATTTCTTCATCTTTAGCATCCCAGCAGCATTTGACATTTTACAGGCTGTGTATCACACTGCGGTCCTTAACAGGTCTCATTATGGTTTATTGATGAACAGTTGCTAAGAGCACTGCATTCTTTTGTCACCAGGGAGTTCTTATTCCACTAGCCTTGTGATGCCTGTGGCTTAGAGGCTGATATGCCTAAACTGTTAAAAATAGAAGTTGAAATTGAACCTTGTCGTACTAGGTTTAGGTTTTATCCTGAAGGCAATACAAAGTTATTGAGAGATTATAAGCTGGGAAGTCATATATCAGTTTTTATTTTAGGAATAAAATAAAATTGCTCATCAACCCACAACAGTGTGATCTTCCTAGAATAGACAAGGAAGCAAAAACGGAGGAAATAGGGAGTAGTTGAGCTGTTCTTGCAGTAGACAAGATATGTAACAAATATAAATGGCGATTAGAGTGTATTAAAGAAGTAGATTGGGGGCGTGTCAGCTGATACAATTTGCAGATTTTGTGTTTCAGCCAGATAGGGAGGGTAAGAGAGCTGGAGTGAACTAAGATTATTTCTGAATTTCTTGCTTGGTAAATAGTGATACAGATGATTTAAAGAGTGCTTACACTCTGCCATTCTCAAGGGATTACATAAATTACTTAATTCATATAATCATCCCAGGAAATTTATAAAAGAGTTATTTTCATTATCATCATTCTATGGAAGAGAATATGGAGCCACAAAGAAGTTAAGCAACTTTCCCATAGGTAATCAGTGGCAGAAATGGGTTTTGGATCTATTCAAGTTCAAAGTTCATATTTTTTAAGTTGTTTTGCAAATCATGACAGAACGAATGGGCCTTATGTATATCATGACAGGGAATATAAGAGGAGTAAGTGACATAAAGAGATGAATTCCTACTGAGATTTAGCTGGTGGTGATTGTTCCAATAGAAATTTGGGTGTATAGGTCTGAAACTCATGTGTAGGCTAGAAAGAGAAGACGTAGATATTTAAGTTGAAAATTTATTTCATTTCATAGTTTTTAAAATGACTTTTCCTATGAATCTATTCTTAAATTTATTCATTCATTCAATCATTGAATATGAGTGAACATTAAATGTGTGCCATTTTCCAGGCATAGACCTTGGTTCTGGGGATACAGTGATGAAAACACAGACAAGATCTCTATCCTTGATAAGCTTAAATTCTAGTGAAGGGAAACAGAGGAAGTAAGTAAATGTCAAAATAATTTCATATAGTTTTCAGTTCCATGAAGGAAATGAAATAAACACATATGACAGTGAATGAGTAGGGCACAGTAAGGACTTGTTAAAACTTGGTAAAGGACTGTGCCTCACAGGGAATGCAATTATCTGAGACACTACATAAATGACAAGAAATAGCCAGCCATGGGAAGATTCTAGACAAAGGAAATCTTTGGAAGAAGGACAGCCTGATTGTAAAGAATGAATAAAGGTAAGAATGGATTTGTAGCATCTCGTAGGTAAAACTGATATTCCCTATTAGGGACTGCTTCAGCATTACACATTGTGGCCAGTATATTTGGTGAAATTTCCCACCATTTGTTAAATATTTACTTCATATACCCTATACAGAGACACAGTAATAACCAAGAATTTCTCTCTAAGTTCAAAATAAAGAAGCATAGACATGAGAAGAGCATTGACATGACCTAAGAAGCTTAGACATGATTTGAAGGGCATTGACAAAGATTTCTCCAAGGCTAATATTAGATGAATTAGATTAACTAGGTGCTTGAATTACAGAAATCAGGTGATGATTGTGATGGTAGAAGAAGATTATAAGGGGCTTAGCAAGAGTGGTAGCAATACAGGTGAAGTTTCACAGACAGAATTAACAAATTCTAGAACTCTCAAAGTTAACTCTACTTGCTGATGGCTTGTTTGTGGGTTAAAGGGAAGGGAAAAATGAAAGTTGGCTATTTTTCTTGAGTGAGGGGATATTCTCAATTACTAAAAAGAAGAACAGTGAAAGAAGAATAGCGGTATGAAGAAGTCAAGAGCTCTGTCTGAACATACTAAGCTTGAGATATTTATTATACAAAACAAGTAGAGATATAAAATAAGCATTAGGATAGATGCATTTGGAATTCTGTGAATAATTTAAAATTAGGGCCAGACAAATGCATTTGTAACTGTCTTAGTTTGGGTTCCCCAGAAGCAGACTTTGGAATAAAAAATTATATGCTAGTAATTCTTTAAACAATTTCTTCTGAGAGAAGCCAGTAAGGAGGTAGGAGAGGAAATCAGGATAAGAATTCCACTGGGAGCTCCAGAGGAAAACTTTTGCTGTTACTCTGAAAAGTTTCCTTTTGCTCATTCTTAAATAATGCCTTTACCTCTGTTTAGAATCCCCTTCCCTACCACTATTTCAACAATTTTATTCCTTTCTCTGTTTTTAGCCTTTTTTTTTTTTAATTTACTGGTTCCTTGCTGTTAATATTTTCTTTTAAGTACTAAGACCACTTTTATTTTTTAAAGATTTTGTTTGTTTGGCAGAGAGAGAGAGCAAAAGCTGGGGGAGCAGGAGGCAGAGGGAGAAGCAGGCTTCCCACTGAGGAAGAAGCCTGATGCAGGCTCCGTCCCAGGACCCTGGGATCATGACCTCAGCTGAAGGGAGATGCTTAACCAACTGAGCCACTCAGGCATCCCAACTGAGGCCACTTCTAATATAAGAACAAAAAACATCTACTAAAATAAAATTTAAGAAGAAATCTCTCAGGGTGCCCAGATGGCTCAGTTGGTTGAACCCATGCCTTTGACTCAGGTCATGATCTCAGGGTCCTGAAATAGAGTCCTGTCTCAGGCTCCCCGCTCAGTGGGGAGTCTGTTTCTCCCTCTCCCTCTGTTCTCTCTGGCTCTGAGTATTGGTCTCTCTCAAGTAAATAAATAAAATAAAATAAAATAAAGAGAAATCTCTCAGTCCATCAAAAATTCTCACTCTAGATCCTGGCCTACCTTCTTCCTTTCACAGCCAAATTCATTTTAGCATTGTCCAAACTTGAAATATCTCCTTCATCTCCCACTTACCAGTCAAATCACTATCATTTGGCCTTAAAGGCTCTATGTTCTTGCCAATGTCACCAATGATATCTTTGCCCTGAAATCAAATGAATGCTTTTCAGATGTTACCTTTCTTGATCTCTGAGTAGAATTTTAAAATTTCACGTTTTTCTTTTCTTTTCAAAACTTCATTTTTCTTAGCTTCTGTGGCATTCAATATTATAGGTCTGAGACTTCATACTCTGTAATTTCCTTGTAACACACATATCTCTCTCAACCTCCTCAGTCTGTGTTGCATGCTTCCCTTTCTTCAAATGTCACTTATATGTTGCTAATGCCAAGATTCTCTTCTCTTATTTCTTCACTTTGCACTGACCACTTGGGTACTCTCAGCCACTTCTAAGAATTAAGTTACAATCTACTTATATATGAATCTCAAATTGAACCCAATGAGAGTCTTTGAGATCCAGATTCATATGGCTAACCAGAGGTGACCACTGGGATCTCTCACAGGTTCTTCAAAATCATTTTGTTCACTTCCAGTGCCCATCAAGATGGGGTACGCCCATTATAACCTATCTCCTCCATTAATTACAACTGCAAACTCTGGACAGATGTGAAAAGGAACTAACTGAAGACATGAAAAATAAGCAGTAATAATAGGAAGGTTAGGGAGGGAAGCCAAAACTTGAAAAAACAACAAAATCAGTGGTGAGTTTCTTGGTTACTTTACTGCACTACCCTAAAGAAAACAATAGTGTAGGTACCAAAATCTGGAAAGAAAATAAATTCCTCTGGCCAGGAGAATCAAGAAAAGGGTTCCCTGAGGACCAAATAGTATGTTTCAGGAAACTCATTTTTCACACTTTTTTCTTGTGCTGTTGCTTCAAGGGCAGCCCCAGTTGCACACACCTATACAAGAGTACAGGGGCTAAAACCTTGAAATAAACCAAATTCTCTACCTAGATGACCTAGTAAAATGGGTCTCAGGGAAAGCAAGCATATACAGGAAATCAAAAACAGGAGAGAGCTAAAGAAGTCCATAGGTGCACCAAATCATGAGGCTCACATGCATGCAACTGACCCAAAGAAACACAGCATAGGCTTTGAGACCTGAACTGTTTTATAAACCACTGACCAACCACATTAACCTCAGATTGATGCATGTATAGTGCAAAAATAAAGAGCATAGCAAGGGATTTGAAAACTGAAGTTGACATTGGAACCACTGGACACAGAAGGTGGGACTAGGCTTGTATTCTAACAGCAAACACACACACATGCACACACACATACACAAATCAACATTCTCCAGATGCTTCTTATTTAGGATATAATCCAAAAGAAGGAAATGTCATCAATTTGAAGAGAAAAGATGAAAGATGAAAAGAAAAGAGAAAATATAAGCAGATGTCAAAAGCAGAAAAGACTATAAAAGCAATTATTATAACCATACTTTATGATGTAAAAATGAAGTTTCTAGAAATGTGTGGAACTACATGTTTTCAACAAGAGAGACAGAGAGAAGCTATAAATGGAAACCAAATGCAATTAGATATCTAAAAAGTATAACATTTAAATATAAATTCACTTATTGGGTTCAATAGTGGAGCAGAGGTAGCAGAGAAAATAATCAACAAATACAAAGATGGACTGATAGAAACTAGCTACTCTGCAGAGCAGAGACCCATAATAAAAGATTGAAAAAAATTAACAGAGACTCAGAGAACTGCGGAACATCATCAGAAGTTTTAATATTTGAAGAAGGTAAAAAGGGATAGATGCAGAAAAAAATATTCGGAGAAATAATGGCTGAAAATTTGGTAAAAGACATACATATACAGATTCAAAATCTCAGCTAGTCCTCAAAAGGATAAAGATAGGGAAAATCACACTCAGAATCATCAAAATAAAACTGCTCCAAAATGTAAAGAATAGGGGTGTCTGGGTGGCTCAATTGGTTAAGCGACTGCCTTTGGCTCAGGTCATGATTCCAGGGTCCTGGGATTGAGTCTGCATCTGGCTCCCTGTTCAGGAGGAGCCTGCTTCTCACTCTCCTGCTCCCCCGGCTTGTGCCCTCTCTCCCTCTCTGTCAAATAAATAAATAAGATCTTTTTAAAAATGTAAAGAATAAATCTTGAAATGAGGCAGAAAAAATGATCCATTTATGTGTAAGAGAAGTGTAATTTTTCCTAGAACAAATGGAGAGCGGAAAGCAGAAGAACACTGTCCTCAAAGGACTGAAACTAAAGAAATGTCAATACAGAGGTCTGTATTCATGGAAAATAGCTTCTAGGAAAAAGTAAAATAGACATTTTCAGCTGAAGGAAAACTAAGAACATGTTACCAGCAAACTGATCTAAAAGAAATGCTCAAGAAAGTTTCTCAAACTAAAGGGAAACTTAACAGAGGGAAACTTGGAGTGGAATGAAGGCAGAGCCACAGCAGTGGCAAAAATCTAGTTAGAATAACAATTTTCCCTTCTTAAATTTTTAAAAATATAAATAACATTTCAAACTAAACTATATATAAAATAAACAAACTATATATATATATATATATATATATATATATATATATATTTTTTTTTTTTTTGATGATGTTTCCATGTATGTAGATCTAATACATATGCTGTAAAGGGACTGTCTAGTTGTAAGATTTTTACATTTTAGCTGAAGTGGTAAAATATTAACTCTGAAGAAGTTATAAAATCCTGTTATATATATATATATATTGTGTTTCTCAGAGAAAATATTAAAAACAATAGAAAGAGGAAAAAATAAAACACAAATAGATAAATTAAAATTGAAGGCTAAAAATAGTCCAACAAAAGATGAGAAGTTGGGAAAAGAAGAACAAAAATGAGAGAGAAGACAACAAAAAACAAAAAGTAAAATAGTGAGCCAAAATCCAACCATTTCAATAACTACAGTAAAAGCAAATAGTCTAAACACACTAAAAGACAAAGATTTTCAGGCCATGCAAAATTACAATATCCTGTGATGTACAGCCTTTAAAAACTAAATTATAGTACTATAAGTAAATTAAAGGTAACAGCATGGGGAAAGTAGGTAAACATTAATCAAAGGAAGATGAATAGCTATGTTAGTTGCAGAAAAAGTAAATTTCAAAACAAGAAAACTCATTAGCTAGGATAAATAGATTTTATAATGATCAAAGTGGTAAATGCACCGAGACATAATAATTCTAAGTACTTACACAGAAGTTCAAAAGACGTGAAATACAAACTGAGGAAGCTGAAAAAGAAAGTAAATATATCCACAATTACACATGGAGACTTCCACATTCCTCTCTTCATGATCAATAGTTTGATACAAAAGAGACACAAGATTTTAGAAGGCCAAGTAACATCATCAACATAATTTATCCAACTGACCTGTAGCAGTTATACCTAACAACAGCAGAATACACATTCATTTTGAAGGTACATGGAATATTCACCAAGGTGGATATCATACATTATAAGACAAGCCCTAACAAATTTAAAAGGAATAAAATTATACAAACTATATTTCAGAACATAATAAATTGAACTCAAAATTAATAAGAAAATTGTACGTGGAAAATACCCAAATACTGGATATTAAGCTACATTCATCTGAAGCTTTCATTGATCTAAAACTCATCCCTGGACCTTCACACTTATTCTGAATAAAAAAAAAATCCATGTCTGTTGCCTTATTTTGCATGACTAATTTTAATTTACATAAGAAGTATCATTTAAGCTTTATTTTCTCAATACATCTTCTCTGGTCACCATGGAATGAAAGTTGTGTCACTGCATGGTGTTTTTGTTACATTTTTATCCCCTCTTCCTTACTTCCATAGTGTTCTATGTAATCAAATGTTAGGGCATTTTGTTGGACCGTCATATTCCAACCTAGAGGCCAATCTCTCCATAGAATAACATCACACACAATAATATAAAAATAAAACATAAGAGCCAAAATCTGATACCAGTTACCACTTTCCCAATCACTTGGCCCAACAAACAAAAAACTTCTCTTTCTTTAGAAACAGGTAGATGAGATATTCATTACTTATAATTTATTATTTTATTTTCATATTAGTTCAGTTGCTTGTTTTCCCTATAACACTCATGAGGGAGAAGACATCTATCTTACTCACCCTTTCTCCTGGCCAAGTGCCCACGAGCAGTTTGTTTTTACCATCTGCTGCTTCTTCCTTAGTGGTCGGAACCACTAGTGCTCTGGGGCAACTTAGAAGAATCAAGGAAAGTCCAGTGCATAGAATCTTTAGAGAGATGATGCTGATGATGATGATGATGATGATTTTGGTGTCCTTGGACGTCAAAGAAATTGTTCAAAATGATGATCCACGTAACTCTAAAATGCTCATATTATAACCCTGTCTGCAAAGCCAGTTTCTCTATGCAAAGCCCTATTGTCTTGAGACATCCCATATCACATTTTATTGTTTGTATCTTATCTCCTTGTCCAGTATTAACAAAGTATTTCCAGAAGGCAGAGCATTTCTTATTTGTTCTTCCTATATCTATAGCCATACTCAGCAGGAATATAACTGCCCCTAGCAAAGAAGTGTCTGCTGAGAAGAAAATGCACTCAGGAAAGGCATTATATGAGCAGAGACATTTCACTTCAGGGAAATTCAGACTTTACACTTATACAAGGTATATGGAAGGGAAAGGCTTCAAATTACTCCACCTCAACAAGCAGGATACCAAGATGGTTCAGTTAATAAAAGTTTCACAACCAGTGAAGCTTCCACCAATGTATTCTGGAAAAACAGGAACTTATAAATAAAAATAGGTGAATAAGAGGACATTTTTCTTGTAAATATTTTAAAAGCATTCGATGATTGAGATGTAGGAAACATCTACTGAGAGTCAATAGCAGAACCAGAATCAACAAGGAAAGAAAAATGGTGTATCTAGTATGACACAACCATATTGTATCATTTTCATGACAGTAATATGAAATCACTTTTCGCCCTCAGCATTAATATACTTACTCAATTGATACCTTACGAAATTTTATATAAACTTTAAAACATGACTTAGGAAGTATGTAAATATTGTCTCCTACCCTTGTCCCCCTCCTCCATATAATTACCATAATTTGATGGTGGGGGAAATCTTCTAAAATATCCCTGAAAAAACAAAGGCGTGCAATATAATTTGTGAACATACTGCATTAATATCAGTTAAAACAAGGATCTGATTAATGTGGCTTAAGAATCTCAGACAATTTATTGAGCAGCTTGCTGATTACAATCTATGATGCTTTCCCTGTCCTGTATAGGTATTGATTTGATAGATAAAGTGGGAGCAATTTTTCTTTTGGAATGCTGACGTTAATGGCCACTGAATTCTCATTGACAACAGTAGTGAGCCACATTTATTGGAACTCCAGTACTTGTTTCAGTTATTTTTCCCTTCTCTTTTGTTCCCTTCCCCCTTTTTCTCTTCCTTCTTATGATTTCCACCTTTTAAGGATGATGGGAAACCTAGAGGAACGTAAGCCAGGATTTTAGCCTTTCTTTGAAAGACAAGATTAATTTAAAAAAAGGAGGGGGCGGAGGGGGATAAGACACTACTTCAGGGTTTATCATATGAAAATCTTGGTTAAATCTGACTTCACAATTGTTTTGTTTCTCCATTGTTTGAAATCATTTCCTTATTTTCACCAGGTCATACACCAGGGTTCATGATGTTGTTGACAACATCAATTAAGCTATAGGTATTATCTTGGAAAAGGAATTCTTTCAAAGCCAGGGAAAGCAGGAAAGAAATATGCATATCCCCAGTTTCTCATCATATCGGGGCATCTGTTAAACAAGACATTTCAGTGAAGACACCGTGCTTTCCATGAGTTCCCCATCTTATATGAAAAAGTATAAGAAATTATCTTTGTCAATGGAAGAATAAATAAGCTGACAGTAAACTTGGATGTTTGCTGTCAGCAAACTTGGATGTTTGCTGTCAGCTATTTGCGGGAGACTATTGGGAATGTCAGTTGCCCAGCTCTTGCAGCATTTGGGCCTGAAGAGTATTGTTTTCAACCCTGTCAGAAGGAAAAAAAATTTCAGTTTCTTGAGAAGCTGAGCCTCATTGAGAGGAGAGCATCTCAGGTAGCTCAACATCTTGGCAACCCGGAGTGGGCCCCTAGGGTCATTTTCAGAAAATTCTATTTTCCTTATATAAGAAAAGAAAACAGAAGACATATGTAATTTATACATGCTTAGATATAACATATCACAATTACACAATGTTTATCATGTTTATGACATATATATTATATATGTACATATGTATATAATGAGCATGATATGTGTAATATAATTGTGGGCTTATATGTGCATATGCACGCACCATGTCGATGGGTAATTTACTAAAAACAAATGTTATCTAGGCACTTCACTGAAGGCCTTTATGTTTTAATAGCTATGGCACAAACTGGGTGTTCAAATGTGTTCAAATCAAATGTGTTCAAGTGTGAATATTTACTCTGCCTCTATGGGAGACCTAGGGAGACTTATGTTTTCTGAGCCTCAATTTGATAATAAATTAATGACAATCATAACTTCTCTGCAGAGTATCTTGAGGTCTCAAAATAGTAACTGTAAAGCACTTAGTGTACTATCACACATAGTAAACATTGGCATCTCCAGGTTATTACGGTAATATATTTCAAGAAATTGTTAATTTAACAGAGAATCAACTTCACTCAGTAATTTAATCAAGAATAATTTATTATAATCCATAATATAACAGTTTACTTGGAGATATAAAGACGAAAAGGCCATAGGCCCTAACTTTGCTTACACTCTAGGGTGGCTACCATGACCATGAAGGGCATGATTCTGCAGCAGGTGAACAGTGGTATGAGATACTGATTGAAATCTACCTGCCCCAGAAGTTTTTATTTTTGTTTTGTTTTGTTTTTGTTTTTGTTTTTGTTTTTTTTTAAATAGTGTAGAGAATATGAGTATAGATAGTTTTCCTTTGAATTATATAGGGGACCTCATGCTAGCCATGAGAGTCTTTAAGTGGAGGAAGAGTGGTGTGCTAGTTTGGAGGTCTCTACCTAGAGAGGCATGTGAATGGAGAAGGAGCTTGCGGTCCCTTTGTGTAAATATATCATTCTGAAAGAAAGGTTATTCTCTTGTCTTTCTTCACCATCCTATCAATTAGGTGCATAGGTTCAACTAGTTCCCATTTCTAAAGAAAGGGAGGAGGTCCCCAAGGAATCATCTATAAAGTATAAATGAGGATATGGAAGAAGAAAGTTAATTTCTCATATTCTGGTTAAGAAATACATTCACAGGTGCCTAGGTAGCTCAGTTGGTTAAGTGGTAGCTCTTAGTTTTGGCTCAGGTTGTGTCCTGGGATCAAGCCCTGCATCGGGCTCCATGCTCAGTGCAGAGTCTGCTTTAGATTTTTTCTTCCTCTCTCCCCATCCCTCCCCTACCCTCCCTGCTCCCACATTCTCTCTCTCTCTCAAATACATAAATAAAATCTTTAAACAAAGATATGTGTGTGTGGGAGGGATGGCTTAAATCTTTGAGTATATTATTTTATGAAATCGGAATGGAAACATGATTTTGTAATAGTATACAACTCAGAGAAAGAAACATTCAATAGAGTACTGTTAGCAACAAGTATAAGAAAATTAAAATAATTTTATGATGATAATCCCAATAAGTTCAACCTGCTCAGTTAGACAGTTGTATTTATAACACACTAAAGTAAGTATAAGCATAAAGGTATGCAGAGTTTTATTGTTGAATCGTTGTGTCATAGAAGGCCCCTTACATTAGTTAAAGCCCATCCAAAATTTTAACACAGAAGTAGGCATTATATAATCAAACCTAGCTTGGAAGAATATTATAGATCATCTCAAGGAAAAGGTGAACTGAAGTACTGAAACAAGGAACAGACAATGACAAATTGTGTTGCGTAATTTGTTACATTTATTATCTGTGATATGTTTTCTCTTCATCCTAGTAAATCACAGATAAGGGAAATTAAGCTATTTCTCACACACTCATAAACAAGATGGAATTATTTTCTCCCACATGGAATGAAGCACTTTGCAGTAATCTTTTCTTTGCCCCAGAGTAAAAGTAAGACAGTAATTTTTTTTCCAATCTTTTTCTAATAGGAGGATCTTTGGGTAGATATCCAGTTGGAATGGAGAGCTAGGACACTTGTCAAAATGTTTTATTTACTCTGCTTTTGCTTAAATTATATAAGGATTTTGGTGGGGGTGGGAGGGGTGTGGTCTTTCATTGAATAATACCAATGGAAATAAAGCAGTAAATTGCCCTACAAACCATTTATTTGCTGCTGACATGGAGAACTTGTTCTGTATATCTCTTCAAATCATTCTTTAATACATTGTATATAACCCACTGAACATAGATGACAGCGCTTTGCTTTGAAGATCTATTAGTTGCTTCCAAATTTGTTCTCAATGTATTAGTTCTTTCAAAAATAATTATTAACTAGAACATCTCAAAATCATTACAATAAGCCTTGGAGATACAAGGTCAAACAAAGTAGATACTACCCTTGTGTACAAAGAGTAAATGATTGAAGTAGATTTAATTTCTTTCAGGAGCAGAGTGAGAGATACTTTCATTTTCCTTTAGAATCTTTCTCAACCATCACAAATCACTTCCCCAAAGCAGTGATGTGCTGACTGATGTATTAATTCCATATGCCCTGCTCACTACGGACAGAGGGTGTAGGGAAATGAGGGCGTCTAGTTCTAATTTGCTCATTTATTGTTGATAAGGAGGCCACACAATGTGCTAGTCATCTATGCAGTAGTGAGGGTTCATTCAGATTTTAAATTCCTCTATAATCTTCTCTTGTCAAAGAGAATTATAATACGTGGTCCACGATCATGGTCACTTTGATGCCTGTGAGTAAGCTGTGTTTAATACAAGTGTGAAGTTCCTTTAGACATCCATATATACACCACTGTTTTGTACCTGTGAATATATGATTAGTTCAATGGAAAGAAAAAAATGATAATGTTTATGAATGCTACAGAAAAAACCTACCTTGACAAACTATTGCAATTTTCAAGGAACACTGTTTTAATGGAATATTGCAGGGCGGGGGGGTGAAGGAAAAGAAAGAAAGAAAAAGGGAGGGAAAGAGGCAGGGAGTGGGAGAGGAGGAAGGAAGGAAGGAAGGAAGGAAGAAAAAGGAAGAGAAAAGAAAGAAAATTCTTTCAGTGAAATTCCTCCATTCCAAGTTACATTAAGTTGAATTTGAAATAATTCATAGTAGCTTCTGTCTTCGTTAGAGTAAAATAGCACCACCACTAAAATTAACACCAGCATATAAGTAAACACTGGCAACAGGAGAGAAATTTTACTGTTTATGAATGAGGCATGAAAAGACTATAATTTTGGCTAAATGTTCAGAGGAGGAAACCACATGATCCATACAGCTCCCACAGTAAAACCAATAGTTTCTCTAATGTAGGCTGATTGCATTGAGATCCCTAAATTTAGGTTGACAATTTTCCAATCACCAAGTTGCTCCCCCAGAAGAAACTATTTTTAAAAATAATAATAATTGTGTAGAATTCTAAAAAAAAAAAATTAAATTGCATCTCTTCCAATCATATTAGTCAGTGGCATGAAAATATGTCCACTCTTTTGAGAACATATTTATTTTACCAAAAGATATTGCAAAAGAGAGATAAAGTAGTGTTTACTTTGTATCTTTATGAAAGAAAATAAATTCTTAAAAATATATTAGAATATTCTTATCCTTATTAGGAACAGAATAAGCTCAGAATGTTGAAAGTATTACTGGGATTCTGAATAGTTACCTCCATTAATAAAGCAGTTGGAAAATAAAGTTTACCATTCATTAACATAAGAATTTTCTCATATCTGATATTATCTGCACAATATGTTGTCCAGAAAAGGTAGGCAACCCTGAAGCACAGAATTTGTTCTGCAGCTATATTCCGGTTTTCTTTTTATTTTTTAAAATTTTTTAAATTTATTTTCAGCGTAACAGTATTCATTGTTTTTGCACCACACTCAGTGCTCCATGCAATCCGTGCCCTCTCCAATACCCAGCACCTGGTTCCCCCAACCTCCCACCCACCCCCCTTCAAAACCCTCAGATTGTTTTTCAGAGTCCATAGTCTCTCATGGTTCACCTCCCCTTCCAATTTCCTTCAACTCCCTTCTCCTCTCTAACTCCCCTTGTCCTCCATGCTATGTGGAGGACAAATCAGTGAAACCATATGATAATTGAATAATTCTTTATTTTTTAATTTTATTTATTTATTTGACAGACAGAGATCACAAGTAGGCAGAGAAGCAGGCAGAGAAAGAGGAGGAAGCAGGCTCCCTGCAAGGCAGAGAGCCTGATGTGGGGCTTGATCCCAGGACCCTGGGATCATGACCTGAGGCGAAGGCAAAGGCTTTAACCCACTGAGCCACCCAGGTGCCCCCATATTCTAGTTTTCCAGTGTACAATTTGGTGAATTACAGTTTTGATATTTAAAATTATTTAAATTGAGTACACTTAATTTCTTGTTTTCCTCTCACATAAACTGTACTTTAAATGCTATTAATAGATGCTATTTATAGATCCTAGAGATGCTATATATATTCAATTTTCTTAATGAGAAAATCTATAGATGTGTTTGGTAAATATATGAGTTCATAAATCAAAGATTTAAGTTGAAAATTAAAATAAAGAAATAGAAGATGATTCATATATTTCTATTAAATTGGCTCCTTAATATTTAACATAATACAAAAAGGATCTTCAAACTGATAATTCATGATTTAGTGGAAATATCAATTCTATGCTAAGGTTCTGAGGCTTGATTTTTTTAAGGGAAAAAGAATGAAAGTGCTGGAGAAGTCAATCTTAACATCAGCAGTGGGAGTCAGGGAGTGTGTTCAAATTAAAGGTGAGAGACTATCAGGAAGTTATTACAATAGTCAGAAGAAACAGTTAAGAAGATCTACCCTGGGGTAGAAGCTGTGGGAATGGAAAGAAAAGCACAGATGTAGAAAGACGCGGAGATAAAAGAACCAGCATGGATGGGAGTTGAAGCCTGATTACACGGTTGTAAGAGACAGGGAGGAATGAGAGACACTGCTGGGGTTCCCAGCTTGAGTTACTTGAAGT
Organism: Enhydra lutris kenyoni; assembly: GCF_002288905.1. Classification (NCBI taxonomy): domain Eukaryota; kingdom Metazoa; phylum Chordata; class Mammalia; order Carnivora; family Mustelidae; genus Enhydra; species Enhydra lutris. The sequence continues at coordinate 1,426,863 of NW_019154142.1, read as the reverse complement.
AGGATATTCAGGGAGAATTCCTGAGCTTGTGTGTACATTGGCACAGCTCCTGGAATGCTGATGCTCATGTTCACAGAATTACCGTAGCGGTTGAAACTGTCCCTTTGAAGATACAGAAACAAGCTTAAAACTGATAAATGAAGATGGTATTTTTTTTAAAAAAGGTATGCAGTTATTAAAGCATAATTACCTTTCAGGCAAAGCAGAGGAAATGTAGAATTTGGATTGGTAAGTGGTGGGAACAAGCATGGGGATAAACAAATTCCATTAAAGACGCCTTTTGTTTCAAAAAAATCAAGTAAAATCTGAGAATGTGTTATAGATTTGTCCTGGGAAATTGGTCTCAAACAGAGGTTGACTTCATAAACCTTCTACCAGCATAGACATTTATATCTAACTTGCAAATCAAGCTCAGATCTTAGAAACACCACTGTGGTCTTCTTCGAGGGGTTTTTGAACACTGCTGTTAGGTATCTAGTCAGTCACAGCTGCTGTACGATTAAAAATTCTGCATTTGAGCAGTCAAGCAGGTGCGGAGAAGAATCCAGCGGCCCTTAACACTACTAATTATTAAATGGGAAAAATAGTTGGAAGCTTAAGTCATTCGAGAAATACAAAACTTACATACACTAAACCTCAATCCATTTTTTTCCCTGTTGTAAATGAGTTAACCTAATGTAGTTACACATGGTTTTCTGAATTCCATGGCCCTGTGGGTGTGCCTCATTTCTAGTAAGGCATATGGCCTTGATCCTCACATGGCTGTGCATCAGGAAGCCTAACACGGGAGCAGTTGCTGTTAATTTAGAACTTATGCCCTGCTTACTTGCAGAAAAGATTTGATTTGGTGGGGAAAAAATAAAACACAACATTAAACAGAAACACACTCACATGTGTGTCAAATATATATCAAAGCTGTAGAGACATAAATATTACTATTCCAATGGAATGACTAAACCACTGCAGTCTCCATGAAGACCCAGCACAGGCCCTGGGGGGTTTACACCGTGTCCTGAAAGGGAGGGACACAGAAATATCAATCTTTATCTTCTTGGCTTTTCTGGTTCATTAATAGCCCCAGTCCTGCTAGCGTTGCCATTACTACAATTAATAGCAGAAGAATTACTAGTGCGCGTCTTATTTCCTCATTTGGAGAAAGAAACACAAACCACATTTTATACATATTGTAAACACATAGAATGTTATAAAATCAGGGTATATTATTGATGAATAGAATTAAACACTTGAGTAAACAGAATATGCTCAGCAACAGATGACCCCCAAGGAAATGTTCCATTCCACTGAAAAGCACATAATTTTTACAAAGAATAAAGAGACTCATAGACATTGTTTCCTTTTTTACCCACTTCAAGTATTTGGAAATATTTTAGTGATGCAAAAAGAAGAGAGAAGGAGAAACAATATAATAACTATACTTACCTATAACCCAATTATATCAAATCTTGACTTTTTATCTTCTAATCATTTCTTTAAAAATTAAGCATTAGAAATGCAGCTGAGAAATCTTTCATCACTTTTTCTTTCGCTTCTAATGATAATCGATCACCTAAGAGGCACTTGATATTGTCATCACATTTTGTGTACTCCTCAACAATAATCTTAGTTTGCATTATTTTAAAAATCTATATAAATTATATTATATGTCTATAGCATCTTTTTACCGTCTACATTGTTTTTGAGATTAATAGTTGTTGGCCCAGTAGTTCCCCCTTATCCACAGGAGATGCATTTTTAAGATCGTCAGGGGATGCCTGAAGTCACAATAGTACCGGACTCTGTATAAACTGTGTTTTTTCCCTATGCATACATACCTACCATAAAGCCTTAAAGTCGGGGACAGTAACAGATGAACAATAGTAATTAATAAAATAGAACAACTGTGACAAAGTAGTGTAATAAAAGTTATGAGAATGTGGTCTCTCTCCCAAAGTACGGTACCGTGCTGACCCTTCTTTCAGTGATGATATGAAATGATATAATGCCTATGTGATGGGATGAATCGAGGTGGGTGACGTAGGCATTGTGACATGGCATTGGGCTGACAATTTTTCAGAAGGTAGGTCATCTGCTATGGGACCATGGTTGACTGTGGGTAACCACAATCAAGGAAATAAAACTACAGGTAAGAAGACTACTATGTATATATTTCCTAATACAGTTCCCTTAACAACAGTATAGCATCCCACCCTATGAAGATACCAAATATGATTTATTATTATTTTTTTTTAATGAAGTAGGCTCTGGGCCCAATGTAGAGCTTTAACTCATGACCCTAAGTTGCATACTTCACTGACTGAGCCACCAGGTGCCCCCTATCCATTTTATTATTGGTGGACAATTGTATTCTAATTTTTGTTCAGTAATAAACAGCATTTCGGTAAATGTTTTTGTACATGTCTTTTTTGCACGTACGTTAAGGGTTACTCTAAAAGTTGAGTAATCAAGACTTAATGTAGGTGAACTTATTTATGCAGTGGCAAAGTTTTCTTCAGAGTTAAAAATGATGTTCATCTATCTTTTTAAACAGTGATTAATGAGATTCTTACTGCTCTAAATCCTACAAAAAATGTAGTAGTGTTAAAGAATTAAATTTTGCTATCTGGTTGATATTAAATGGTTTCATCTTATGAAATTAATTTGTATTCCCTTCATTACCAGCAATATGTACATTTTTTTAAAGATTTTATTTATTTATTTGACAGAGACACAGAGATCACAAGTAGGCAGAGAAGCGGGCAGAGAGAGAGGGGGGAGCAGGCTCCCTGCTGAGCGGAGAGCTCGATGTGGGGCTTGATCCCAGGACCCTGAGATCATCACCTGAGCCAAAGGCAGAGGCTTACCCCACTGAGCCACCAGGCGCCCCAATATGTACATTTTTAATATGTTCATTGGCCAGTTGGGTGTCCTTTTCTGTGAAATACTTACTTGCTCATATCCTGCCTCATGTATCCATTGTGTTGTCTTTCTGTACTCACATATATATTATGTAATATTATGTTACATATATATATGGGTTATTAAGGTTTTGATTAATTTGTGGCTTCCTTTTTCACATTAAGTGTGATGTGTTTGGATTAAAAGATTTCTATTTGGTTATTTGTTTTGATTTTGGTTAAATTATCTAAATGACAGTGTAGTCAAATTTATCATTTTTAACTTTTTTAGTTTGTGTTTTTTATCTTATTTAATAAGTTTTTTCAATCGGTCTTAAAGATAATATCCTATATATTTTTCTTAAAAATTAAATGGGTATTTTTCACATTTAGAACTTAATCAGTTAGAAATTAGTATTTCTATATGGAGTAATGTAGTCATGTAATATTATTTCTTTCAATGGCTAAAGTCTTTTCAGCCTAGTTATTCAATAGAAAGTGGAAAAGCATTTCCCTATTAAATGTAATACTATTGCACTATATCAAATTCCACAAACAAGACTGTCGTTGTGATTCATGTATCTCTTTGTTTAGTTGTGTGCCAAAATCACACTGTATTAATGATTTTCTCTAATATATTATCTCTGATGATTTTCTCTAATGTTTTTCCTCTTCAATATTAGGACAGCTAAGAAATGAATGTCTCATAAAGAAGGAAACTTGCCTGTCTTTTTAAAAGACTTATTTATTAGAGGGAGAGAAAGATGTGGGGGAGAAGGGGCAGAGGCAGATGGGGAGAGAAAGAATCTCAAGCAGACTCCACATTCAGCACAGAGCCCAACTTGGGCTGAGCCCACGACCCTGATAACATGACCTGAGCTGTTAAACAGCTGCTTAACAGACTGAGCCATCCAGGTGCCCCAAAACTTTCCTGTGTTAACACTAAACTTGAATAGGGATAAGAAAGATGTTCCTATATAACTCATAATCACAAATTCTCACCATTTGTGTAATGACTGAATTCAAGTACTGTAATGGTACAAAAAACTAAAATTGAGAATCTAGTTTATTTCACCTAAGGCACTGGCAAAAGGAAATGCAAATATTCCACATAAGAAATTATTCAAATTATGTGTCAAACAATTTCCAGAGATAATGTGTCCAAAAAAATTGGTGTTTAAAACTAAAACATACAGGCACACATACACACATCCCAAACAAAAACCAAGACATCTGTGGGAATTAGCTAAAACAAAATTATCCATGTAAGCCTCACAAAGACTTAAAAAATTTGAATGATGTAACTTGGAATATGTTGAAAAATAACATTTGGGTATTGAATGTATTTAAAAAATACCTTTCCAAAAGCCTATAATATGTAAATAACAACACAAGGTAAAAAGCTAGCAGATTTTTGAAGCTATATAAATTTTAGCCATGAAATAACTACAAAAATTCCAATTAAAAATTAAATGGATACATTCAGCAAAAGTTTAAGCACAGGTAAAATTAGTTATTGAATATATGATATTGCTGAAGAAATTTTCCAGGATAGATTTCAGATAATAAAAGATGTGGGAAATAGTGTTTTTATAAAACAGAGGTTTAGAAAGTTGTAGGAAAAAATGAGAAGGATTGGCACCCAACTAATCAGGTTTTAAGAAATATATAACAGGGATGATCAGGAAAAGCTGATATTTACTCAATAATGGTTGGGAATTATTCTTTTTTAAAAAATGTGGAGAATAAAAAGCGTATGTCATATCCAGGAAATTGATCATAACCTATTTTGCTTATAGATATCAGAATTTATAGACTTTTCTTTCTTTAGTTACAGAAATGTTCGCCACATGTTTATTTAGCATAAAACACTTAGTTTTTAATGCTCAAATGCTTTATCGAAAGACATTTTCAGTAAAATTATAAAGGTTCTGAATGTATGCATTCTGGAGACCACAGAATTATATTGTATAAAGAATGCAAATAGAACACTAGGCAAGTGGGCAAAATTCCTATTTAAATTAAAATGTTTATATATTTTATTTCTTCTCACAATCAGGACTTGAATCACAGTCTTGAGGCCCAGTGAAGGGATCAAGAAGCTATCCCATTCATTCAGCTGTAACTAAAATTTTCAGGTTTTTTCCTGTAACCTAACTTTTAACCTCAAGTCTTGTCATCACTAAAAACTTAAAAGACACATCTACTGTGGGAATTATATTAATCCATTCAACTATGGAAACGTATTTATTTCAAAACAATATGAATAAGTTAGTTACTGCTTCTGAGTGGAAATGAATGCATATAGACAGCAGAGGCCAAGTTTAAGCTGCAAATGACTCTCGTATGTAAAAACTGGTGAAGGAGAAGAATATGGCAAAGGAGAGCATAAGGGGATCAGTTGAAGTTGGGGCGGGGTATGGTAGAGTCCTAGAAGCCATGAGAAAGAATTTTCAATGATGTGAATGTGGCGGATCTCGTTAAATATTGAGTAAGCTACATGCAGAAATATCATTAGCAATATAGTGACATTGACCTTGAAATATCATTAGCAATATGGTGACCTTTTTTAATAGAGCAGTAGGAAAATGATGAGCTTGGGTTGGATCAAAGTGTGACTGAACACATAAAATTGGAGATAGCTGTGCAGACAAATCTTCTGGGCAGGTTGGCTCTAGGATAGGTCAAGGATAGGGCCCAATACTTGGAGATAGTGTGGAATTGGATGTTTTATACTTTTTTCTCTTTTGCATAATGGCGGAAGATACCAGAAGATGCTGTTACAACAACATAATTGCCATGGAAAGGAAGGAGAGAAGAAATTAAAAAGCAGAGTTGTGTGGAGAGTTAAGGGGAGGGGCTTCGGAGCACACATGGAAGACCTGCCTTTGGTAGAAGGAAAGACACTCCCCTTGCAGTGAAGAAAGAGATGAATAGAGGCAGGATCATAGATTTGTTGAGAAGAAGATAAAGATGGTGAGAAATTAGGTGAGGTCAGCAGCTGGGAGTGAATATTGAAAAAAGGCTAGGGAAAACTGGGGGAACTGAGTAACAAAGATAATCTAAAAAATAATCTCACTTTGTTTTTTTCTTTTTGTTTTGTTGTTCTTCATGAATATGAGTGAAACCAATAAAACCATTTTAAAAATACTTCCCTAACAATAGTCAACATTTCTACTTTAGCTATTGCTTCTGTACATTGTAGGGTTTATCTAAATTTGGAGTTCGTGTCAAGAGGTGGTTGACAAAGATCAATTATAATGGATTACTGTAGTATTTAGTTTGGTCAAAGAAAAAAAAAGCAGAGAGTATATTGCTAGAGAGGAAGTTGTGAGACTGTAGATGAAGTTGATTGTTTTTGATGAAGGGGATATTTGAATGGGCAGCTTCCAACTGATAATTGCAGAAGTGTTACAGTGGCTAATGGGGGACACCACACAAAATATAAAGAACAGAATTTTTAGGCAAAAATGAGATGGTAACTCAGTTTGAACATAAGAATAGCCTGAAGGTACATCTACTCATTCATCACTGCTTAGTGACTTTGTCTAGAAAATCCAGAAGATCACAGTCAAATAAATTTCCATAACTGAAGCCAAGAAAAACTATAGGTTGGCAAGTTAGAGAAAATTGGCAAAAGAACAGTTGGAAAAGTGTGATTGTAACAGCTGGTTATAAGGTTTTAACTTGGAAGAGAGGCAACTGATGCTAGAATTAGAATTGGGAGAGAATATGCTACAAAAGGGACAACTGGAGATCTCTCCATCTTGGTAAGGATAAAAATCTAGTTTCATAGAAATTTAGAAATGGGAAATAGAAAGCATCAGGGGGCACAATCAGACAGTGGGATTTTGGAATTGATCATCCTAAGGAAAAATTCAAATGATAGTGAAATGTACACTGTAACTACTCGTGTGAGCGACTGGAACCTATTGGTATGGAGGTCACTGTTCCCGAGAAGCTAAATTTAAGCCAGAGTGAAAGGAATATCAAATAGTCAAATGAAACACCACATATTCCTTCTGAGCAGCACCAAGAAATTTCACGTGTTATTTTTAGTGCTGAGTGACAAAAGTTAAATAACCAATTTATTTTCCTAAACTTTTGATTAATTTCCTTACTGGAGACTATCATAAAGAAAATTGACAATTTTAGAATTTGAGATAAAGGTCAATCATATATTAAATGTCATTTCTAAGACAAGAAATTGAGTCTTGACAGTAGAATAGATTCAAGGAGAACCACCAACTTTGTCCCCTGTTAATGCAGGTTAACTGTAGATTCCCTTGCCCCCCTACACCCCAGAAAATAATTCTTAGCTACAGTAATTACTTGAAATAAGTAAATAGAGACAAAGTCTTCTCATGGAAACTGTTAAAACTATCCTGAAATTGAGTAGGAAAATGTGTGTGTGTGTGTGTGTGTGTGTGTGTGTCTGGACATGTGCTCACACACATGACTTCAGATTTTGGATTAGTTTTGGGTATCAGTATGCATATTGTAGACAGATAAAGCTGAATTGACAGTAATGAAGGACAACTTTTAAATGTTTTTCAAATTATAGTCCAAAGGGACATGCCAGAAAAGCACACATTTGCTATGAACAAATCTAACATTTACAAAATCCTTTATACAAGTAGTAAATTAAACAGGTTTTTGTTTTACAAAATATCTGTTATATTATTCCTTTAAATGTCAAGTGTCTTCACTGAGCTTTAATAATTGGATAATTCTTATGGAGCTCAATTATTTTGTAAATCAAGATATTGACATATGTTAAAATAAACTTAAAAATAAATTCTTGGAAAAGAATAAACTTTTCAAAGACATCAATAAGAACTTAGTAATTAGAGAAGCAGATATACTAAAGAAGGGGAAATTCCATGCACTGAATAAAATAATACATAGTTTTGGAGATCTAGAACTGACATATAGATTCTCAAGATGAAAATTAGTAAGAGAAACATAATTGATGAGAAATAATGAAGAATTCTTAATGGAAAATATGCCATGTTAAAAATATGTTCCTTTAAATATACTAGTTTTATTATATATTAATATATGTGTGAAAATACAAAATACTGTTTTAAAATTAGTATTTCTGAAGCTTACTATGACTAATAAAGAGAAAGAATAAAAGTTAGGAAGTATGGTATTCCCAGAATCTCCTACCTGTGAGAAAAGAATAATTATGAATGGAAAAAGAAGGATGTGATGGTCCGTGGGACAGAAGAGCTTTTCCTTATTCTGATCTAAAGGCAGGCATTCTTAGGCAATTTTTCAGTTAATGTTAAATTAAGTTAAACTACATTATAAGTAGAAGATGTGGGAGCATGTAGACTATCACTCCCGAGGGTCCACAAGTACTATCAACAGAACTTTGACAATCTCTACTCTATTTATAGCCTAAAATGAAAAATACATGTGTTTGCTTAGACCAGTGTTTGGAACCTAGAGGTTTATAAAAAGCAGTTGGCATGCAGATTACTTTTGCTTGGCCTACAGAGATTTAAAAATATGTAAACATTTAAAATTGGGAAATTTTATGTGAAAACAAACTTTCTGGCTTCATTAGAAAAATCATAATGTCTGGTGACACTGAGAATTGAGTGGCAACTGGCCCCTTTTCCCTGAGGCTTGCACTCTATTCTCCATAGTCCATTCCTCTTACCTGGGTGTCTGCTTACACCTGCCGCTTAATTTACTTTGCTGGCACTTGTAAGAATTTGCCTCTGAGATGCTCTGTTCAGAATGTAGGTTGTGAATACCAAGCACTTCCTGTAAATCCCATCTTTTAACAATATGTGAAATTTATGGCTTTATCCATATGTAGAACCATATTTTACCAATATGTAAATTAGAAGTATGAAAAGTCTTAAAGCCCAGGAAATAAGGGATTAAATGTAGCTTTGTCTATGCCTGTGAAAATGCCAAGGAAGTAGAGAACAGAAAAATATCAACCTTGTGTGCTTGTGTTCAATAAGACATAATGGGGGGTGCCTGCGTGGCTCAGTGGTTTAAGCCTCTGCCTTCAGCTCAGGTCATGATCTTAGGATCCTGGGATTGAGCCCCACATCGGGCTCTCTGCTCAGCGGGGAGCCTGCTCCCCCTCACTCTGCCTGCCTCTCTGCCTACTTGCAATCTCTGTCTGTCAAATAAATAAAATCTTTAAAAAAAATAAGACATAATGGTAGGATGCATGGCAAAAGTAAATAAAAAAGTTAATAAGAAGAATGGGAAGCATTCTATAAAATGATCCACTGATTGTGGAAATACATTTCACTTTCCTTTCATTATTTCACATCTCAACTTCCCTGTTCAATTAATGCAGTAATGAAAGTCTTTCTCATTTTCTTATTCCCTTGTCTTCAATTAATTAATGCAGTAAATTAGTGAGAAGTCAAATTTAAGAGAAATTTCTTATAGAGAACAATTAGGTCCACGGAAAAGATTTTGACTAGAATTTAAATAAGTAAATTAAATTCATAAAAAATGATAACCAAAATTACCATATTGTATTTTGTAATTTCTTTCACAGTTTTGGTTGGATATTATTTACTTACCCTCATTTAATGGGCACAGAGATTCAGCTTTGTGAGATGAAAAGAGTTCTGGAAATGGGTGGTGGGGATGGTTGTACATCAATGTGAACACTTACTCGGTACTACTGAAACTGTACCTAAAAATGGTAATGGTGGCAAATTTTAAGTGCATTTTACCACAAAGAAAATGGAATAGAAAAGAATAAAAATATATTGAACCCAGCTGAAGGATTTTATGGAATCCCAAATAAGGAAAGTATGATCTTATTTTTTAGTTAATATAATAGAAGCAAATACAAAGAACTGCAGGTGATTGAAATCCAGAGGTTTCCTCACAAAGGCTAATTGAAGACATGGCAGGGAAACAATTGTAGGGTGCAAAGCTTACAAATGTAAAGTCCTTGTTTCTTACCAACACTGGTAGATATCCTGGTATAGAGTCTGTGAGGCTGACTTTCCATGAAATTTTGAAATATTCCATCTTAGAATCCTTCAACTTATCTTTTTTTTTTAAAGATTTAATTTATTTATTTGACAGAGAAAGATCACAAGTAGGCAGAGAGGCAGACAGAGAGAGAGAGGAGGAAGCAGGCTCCCTGCTGAGCAGAGAGCCCCATGCGGGACTCAATCCCAGGACCCTGGGTTCATGACCTGAGCCAAAAGCAGAGGCTTTAACCCACTGAGCCACCCAGGAGCCCCTCAATTTATCTTGAGGAGAATTTGAAGTATCTTTATTTATTTTTTAAAGAGATTTTGTATTTGACAGAGAGAGACACAACAAGAGAGGGAACACAAGCAGGGGGAGGGGGAGAGGAAGAAGCAGGCTTCCTACTGAGTAGGAAGCCTGGCACAGGACTTGATCCCAGGACCACAGGATCATGATCTGAACCAAAGGCAGACACTTAACCACTGAGCCACCCAGGCACTCCTGAAGTATCTTTAAAGTGGTATTACATAAACAGTGAATCTTGGAACACTGAAAAAATAAAATTAAATTTTTAAAAAACTAGTATTACAGAAACAGATTTTTTTTTTTAACTTTGCTGATGCAACCTCTACTATTCTCTTTTTTGATTTAGGCTTTTATTTCTGAGAACTTCTGTTCTCTGCTTTTAGTTAAAAGAAAAATGTCTTTTTCCATTAAAATATTAATGGATCTTCATCAGAGAAAAATGAGAGAAAAAGAGAGAGAGACAGAGATAGAAAGAGAAGATTTGAGACCGAGTTTCAGATGCTGAGAATCTAGTGAGAGCCAAAAATATCCAGCTGTGAAAAAAGGAAATGATAAGATGCACCCATTTTATTTCAATCAGGATTTCTTAACAGCTGCACTATTGGCATTTTGGGCCAAATAATTCCTTGTTAGTCTCCACTCACTAGATGACCCTCCCTGAGTACTGGCAAAATGTCTCCTAGGGACGAAACTGTTCCCATAAAAACTAGTGCTCTATATTTTTCCAGTCTCTGGAAAAATTTTCCAGTAAAATTTTTTAAGATACAACCATTTTCAATGTAAAGTTGACTGACTTAAACAAAAACTATCCAAGTTTTTACAACTCAAGGGGTCTCTGTTTTAATGTATTTTTATTTTAACTTCTGATTAAAGTTACTTAAACCGTATCATTTAAAAAATGTAATTCTTCATTTCACAGAGTATGCCTAAATATGTTGAGCTGAAACATAAAACCTCAAAGCAAAGAAATGTATCCACAAGGACAGGAAGTTCTGATCAACCAGTATCTAATATCATGTGATATAATGATGTGCCTATAGATGCATAACACTTATTTGCCTGAGTTTTTAAAAATTTTACTTAATAGGAATAATATTTTCCATTCAAATATAACACCTTGATAAATACTGATTTATAATTATGACATAACTCAAAATAGTCATAACTGTTGAATAAAAATATTCATATTTTTATTCTCATATTTTTAGAAAATCATTTTATGACAGTTTAGTATCATCTTCAAATAATTGCTGAAAATAATGCTAAATACAAAGCATAATGTTTGTCACTGTGAAGGACTCCAAGAATTTCACATGTTGACATGATCATTTAATAATGCTTCTTAGAATTATTACTTTCAGTGATTAAATAGACTGAAAAAAAAGGAAGCATAATCATTATAATGAACAATGGTCTCAACATATATTTTACTTTCAGATTAATCTCCTTTTCATTGACTATTGAAAGATCTAATTAAACAATTAATTGTATAGAATATTGCTCCAAATCATGTACAAGTTAAATCCAATGATCATCCTTTATGAATTGGTCACCTTTGAAAATACTCTGCTGTAGATCACCCTATTAAATTTACAGAGTACTATATTCTCTGTGAATGTCCCTCTGACCCTAATCTTAACCCCATTCTCAAAGAAGAATTAGCTATTCCTTATTTTGTGCTGTACACATTTCTATAATTATTCAAATCACACTGTATTATAATTTTTAAACCAAAATCTTTTTGCCACTGACTTATAGGTCAACAACAGTGAATTATTATTGTAAAACTATGTTACTTATCAGAATCTCTCAATGCTAGAGTTGGCAAATCTCTGAACTTCCTGAAGTCCATAACTTTTCATTTAAAAATGAAAAACTAAGGCCCAGAGAGGAAATCATCTGTACAACTTACATAATGGTGGAACCAAGATTTAATCAGAATCTTTAGGTCCAAAATCTTATACTAAATTGCTAAAAGGATGCTTCCCAGAAATCTAGAAGTATCTTAGCAATTTCTACATTATTTCTGATAGAGGGTACTAGAGTTGGATCTTGTTGCCCAAGTTTCAATTAATGTAAAGAATTTCTACCTCCTTGGCCCTAAAGGTTCTGGTGTCATTCATCTATTGTTAGAGATTAAGAATATTCTCAATTACTAGTAAAGACTTAACCTGAGGTACACAACAGGGAGTTGGAGAGCTCTTTGGAGCAACTGCATAACTTGAATTATAAAAATATTCCCAAACATTGTGAATATCTTATTTCATTAGGTAAATCAAGAAAGTACTTCATTCCAACTAGATTCACTGCCTAGGTAAAGCAGTGATGTCAATGGCCACATTCTGGGCTTCAAATGACCACAGGAACTCAATAAAATTTCCAGTGGATATCAGAGTCAAATTATAAATTGATTTATACTGTACATGACTGATTTTGAAAATGACCTTTGATCTCTCTCTTTAACAAAAGGATAGAGCCCAAGCTTTTTGAAACCAACTGTATTGACTGCATATTGTAGCTACCTCTACAAGCTCTTCTAAATTTTGACATTGGTTCATCAGAAGGAAGTATTGTTTTATTTTGAGTCAGTCCTGCTGGAAAAATTTTATTTATCTCCTTTCCTCTGGTGTGACTTCAAAGTATATTTCCAAAGAGCAAATCTCATTTGGAAGATCTTTTGGGTTCTTTGTCCTAATTTTTATGTCCTTATAAAGGCTTCCCTGCACCAACCAGCAACTCTTGGACACCAGATGGGTTCCTACAATTCAACTTAATTCTGACACTAACAACCTGGAGACACATCCAATTCCACATGTTAAGGGTTCAGTCCTACAAGACTGCATTCCACCGCAGATACCAATCTCAAGCCCAGGTTGTTACCTGTGCTTCTGAGCAACTGGCTATAAATCAGAGCATCCATGACCCCCTCCCACCCCTGCTGTTTCAATTAATTTGCAAGAATGGGTCACAGAACTCAAGAAATGTGTTTGTTCAGTAGATTACCAATTTATTACATAAGATGGTAAAGAATACAGATCTACAGCCAGGTAAAGGAAAAAAAAAAAAAAAAAAGGCAGGTATGGAGAAAGAGCATGGCGCTTCCAAGCCAACCAGGTGTACCACTCTCTCAGCACCTCCATGTGTTCACCAACCTGGAAACTCTTTGAACTCTGGCCTTTTCAGTTTTTATGGAGGTCTCATTACATAGGTATGATTGAATAAAACATTGGCCATTGGAGATTGATTTAACATCTAGCCCTTCTATTCCCCAGAGGTAGTTAGAGACTGAAAGTTCTAACCCTCTAATCCCATAATTGCTCTACTAAGCATCAACCCCATCTGGTTCCCAAAGTCACCTCATAAACATAACAGAAGACTTCTTTATGGCTCTCATCACTTAGCAGATCCCAATAGTTTTAGGAACTCTGTGCCAGGAAAGGGGACAAAGACCAGAAATACATTTCCTATTATAAATCACAATATCACACCAGGCAAGCTAGGTGTTCTGATTTCTAGTATATATTGTTTGACACAGTTTAGAGTCTCTGGATAGTTGATGCTGGTCTACTCTTTGAGCTGGTGGCTGTAGCTCTTACCCCTGATGACCTGGTCATCCAAGGCTGTTCTATGCTGTACAGTGTTTGGACAAGGGGGAAAATCAGCAAGGCTTGCTTCCTGGACTTCAAATCTACATTGAGTCTTATTATAATTACTTTTTATAAATTTATTTTTTCTGTAATACAGTCACCTCTTCGAAGGTAGAAAACAGAAACATTTAAACATTTTTATATCTTCACATAACACCAAAATTAGCACATAGAAGGCCTTAAATTTTGCTTTTGTGATGAAAAGGGTAAGAAATGAGTATTCAATGGGTTATTATAGAAAAAAATATCATCCCAAGTTGTTTATTTGTTTATTTATTCTTTTAATCAATTATTAATTAGGTTTGTTAGGCATTTCATCTTCTGGGCATGTTAGGAGATCTTAAAGATACAGAAAACAGATATAGTTTTGGTCTTAGTTTTCCGTTCCAAGCAGTAGTCAGACAGAAACATATGTGTAGACACAGTTATCATACCATGTTCTGCATTTGCACTGCCTATTCTCTTAGTCATAGCCAGCCACATGTGGTTATTTAACCCTTGCAATATGGCTAATGCCAACTAAAGGACTAAAGTTTGAATTGTATTTCATTTTATAATTAATTCAAATATGAATTTGTATTATATTGTATTATATTATTTTATATTTTAATTTATATAGGTATGTGTGGCTTAATGTTACTGTATTGGAGAACATAGGTTGGATAGTAATAGAAAAAAAATCAATGCAGTGGGTACCCTCTGATTAAAATGTCAAGGTTCAGTGTTGACTAGAAATGGCACCATCCAGATATGGGGTAGAGCTATAAAGGAAATGTCATCTAAGGCCAAGTGTAGAGGGATAAACAGAACACAGGTAAAGATGTTTTGATTTAGGCAAAGGCAGTGGCCTTTATAAATCAGAAAGATATGGGTCATTTGAGGAAGAGAAGTGAAGTAGTCATGGGAGAGGACTTTACTAAGAAAAGAAGTGAGGATAACTGGATAAATATAGAAATGGAGTTTTGTGTGAAGACGGTAAGAAAGTGACATTAATTTTATGATTAAATTCAATGCAGAACCCTGATCAACAGCTTTGCATGGGAGGTTTACAGGGTTGAATGAAGCACTTGACTAGGGGGATATAGTTCCTAGCTAAAATGAGACAGATACGGATAACCTCAGAGAACTAGACTTCTTAGGACTTGAAGACTGAGTGGATATAATAATTGAAAGACATGTTTGAGTTTTAAGCATTAGTAACTCACAGACTAGTACAACTATTAATAGAAATAATCATATCAATCCACTTTGATGGAAGTTAATTATTCTTTTATAGGACTGTTGAAAAAAGAAATTAGATGATACATACAAATATTTGAAAATAGTGCCTGAAACATAGTAGGCAATTAATAAAATTGGGAGACCATAGAAATGTGGGAAAGAGTGGTAGACATCTCATTTTCTTTTCATGGAGTGTAGCAATTTATGCTGGAATAACATTGGCCTGAATCACACCCTTCTGAGTCCAAGTCTTGGCTAGGCCACATACTACAATTTGACTAACCTTTCTGAATTTCACTGTCTTCATCTGTAAGTTATAATAACTAATTTATCAGAGTAGTCTTAGATAAAATAATAATTGTAACAGTTATTCAGTGTGTTAAATTATACATCAATAATCATTTACAGAACATTTATTGTGAGTTAGCCAAATATACTAACTTCTGGGACCACTATGAATAAAAAATAACAATGTTTCTTTTATTCAAACATTATCAAGCAAAAGGTCAGATACTACATAGCATACAATATGAAACAGACTCAAATCCACTTCAATATATGAAGCCAGCTGTTCATTATTCATTGGACAAACTAGCAATTCTTCCAGGTCTTCTAGTTTTGGATTTTCTGTTTTTCTCAAGACTTTTCATATCTCAATGCCATTGCCTCTGACACAGCCTTTCTCTGTTTTAAGCTATGAGGCTCTAGTCTAAGATTAAAGAACATTCCTCTTTTCTTTAAAAAACAAAATCTTTTAATGTCCAATGTCTGCATCAGATATTTTGGTTCTTAATAATTTTAATCCAATGTTATTTCAAGCTCTTTGGTCATCTTATTCTAAATAATTTCCTTTGGTGATTTCTTGTACTGCCCTATTTTCAACAATAGTTTGAAATCTGCGGACTTCCAATATGTATATCCAATCCATTATATCTCCTAAATTACAGATTCATATTTCCAATTCCTTGGAAATTCCTGCTTCACAAAAGAATTCCCTGAAGTCAAAAAAGAATCATCAATCAATAATGGAGTATTTAAACCCTGAACTCTTCAGTACAAACTTTGTACCTCGCTTTGTTATTTATTAGCTTACTATCATCTTCTCAAGGTAGCAACTTGAAAGTCAACTCATAGTCCTTGCTTCTTTCCCACATAATTTTTCATCAAATCATTTTGATTTGATCTTTAAAAACAGGAATAATGCCACTGTCCTAACTACAGTCATTGCTGTCATACTCTCTTGGATTATTATATTTGCTCCTAACTGTACTGCTGTCTCTACTCCATACAGGCAGTAGTTCAGAAATGTAAATTTGTCCATGACATTCTCTCAATTAAAATTTTTCAATGACTCTCCATAACTCATAGCATGAAATCCAAACTCTTTAGCAAAAGAGCCTTCAAAATCTGTACCCCAATGTTTATAGCAGCAATGGCCACGGTCGCCAAACTGTGGAAAGAACCAAGATGCCCTTCAATGGACGAATAGATAAGGAAGATGTGGTCCATATCCACTATGGAGTATTATGCCTCCATCAGAAAGGCATACTTTTTTGTATGCTTTTTTGTAGGAACATGGATGGGACTGGAAGAGATTATGCTGAGTGAAATAAGTCAAGCAGAGAGAGTCAATTATCATATGGTTTCACTTATTTGTGGAGCATAACAAATAACATGGAGGACATAGGGAGATGGAGAGGTGAAGGGAGTTGAGGGAAATTGGAAGGGGAGGTGAACCATGAGAGACTATGGACTCTGAAAAACAATCAAGGGTTTTGAAGGGGCGAGGGGTGGGATGTTGGGTGAGCCAGGTGGTGGGTATTAAGGAGGGCACATATTGCATGGAGCACTGGGTGTGGTGCAAAAACAATGAATTCTGTTACGCTGAAAAGAAATTTAAAAAAAAAAGGTAAAAAAAATTTAAGGGGAAAAAAATCTGATTCTGACTACTATGCCACATTTATCAATACTTCTCTCCCTCCATCTGTATCATAAGCAGTAGTATTAAATTAGCTTGCTTTACCTAAATAAGCTGTACATTGAAGTTTCCTACATTTTGTGTGTGTGTGTGTGTGTGCTGTTACTAGTGTATAAACTGCTTATTTTATATCATTGAGTGAAATCCTAAAGCTAATCAAGACTAATCATGTCTTTATTGGTCCTACTAATTTATTCTATATGTATTTCTACTACTCATTCAACATGTTACTGTGATTGTTCATATGCATTTGTCTTTCCTGTATAGACTTGAATCCTTTGGGAGCAGGAACCGCATTTCTTTCTCTTTACATGTCCAACATAGTTTAGGAAAGTTAAAAATGCATGAACGAATGAAAACTGTAAGTTCTCAGTCATGTACATGTGTGTATATGCTTATGCATACATATACCTGTATGTGTATATGTATGTATGTAGATGTTTCTGAAGTAAGAGTCATATTTCCTCTGAGACATTTTAATCTTTCTCAAAGATTAAAGAGGATCTGTTGACAGAAGCTAAGTGTATTTGCAAATAATGTTGGCTTGCTAGAAGGGACCAGCCAAAGTTTAAGGGTAAAAAGCATCACTCTGACTTAGGATATGTTATAAAAAATGCTTTATCTTATGGGTGTTGCAAATTATAACATTCTCTAGAAATTGATGTAAGCTTGATTTTCTTGATTCATGATTTAATATTTAATTTCTTGACAGCCGAAACTCATATTGACCAGCTGCCTCATCCTGCCCAGTGTTAATGTCTCTTGCTTCAAGACTTATAGTTCTTCCAGGAAGACTTGCTTGGCTCTTTCCATTTATACTGAGTGTCCTCTTTGAACATTCATTGTTTTCACTCACAAAAACAGCATATCTTTTTTCTTGTGCTTGTGGTTAGGAAATATGCATCATACTTTCCTTTTTTTCCTCTAGAGTTGTCAAGCTTAACACTGGGCATGTTTCCAAAAAAACTGAGAATTAAAAAAGAAGAAGAAGAAAATTCTAAAAATAGAATTCAAAATTTCATTTCTGAGAATGGACAGAATAGAAATAGAATTTCGTTACTGAAATAAAATGCGTCAAACCATGAAAGCTAGGGAATTCACTATGTCTATACTGATGGCAAAAACTACAGTATTTTTGAAATTTAAATGGTTATTTAACTTTGAAAGATAATGGAGATATTTTCGTGCCAGTAAAAGAGTAAAAGACTAAAACATTATTCTGCAGCCTTTGTTAGTGTTTTGAATCAAATACAAATAAAAAATTCCTATCCCACATAATACAGTGAATTCTACTGTGAATTGTTTCACATGGTATTCTCACCTCAATAAACACACACCACCATTTTTAAGGCTTCTTAAGCTTATTTGAGTCTTAAAAGAAATACTTGTATTCAGGTGAATGAAAAACTAACGTCTTTCTATAAAAGCTGATAAAATATAGTATTTCTGATATAAATCATTGAGATGGTTGTTATTCTTAAGCTTGGGGAATTCCTCTTCACTGGAGAGGTCATTTTTTTGAATATCCATCAGCCCTGCATTGGTGTGGACAGGCATGTAACCTCCTTGCCTGGCGGTTGTGATAGATCACTCTAACATATAAATTTTATTTTTTGATGGAACAGAGTAACAGATTCTTGCCTTTATTACACTCCAACTTCAATGATGCTGGCTCATTTCATTTTTCTTATTTATCCTTGATGCTGGAATTTCTCATACAATAAGGCCCACATCAACTCCATTTTCTGCATGGAAGTTATTGAGGAAAATGTTATTATTATTTTTTTAAGATTATTTATTTATTTATTTGACAGACAGAGATCACAAGTAGGCAGAGAGGCAGGCAGGGAGAGAGAAGAGGAAGCCGGCTTCCTGCTGAGCAGTGAGCCTGATGCAGGGCTCGATTCCAGGACCCTGGGATCATGACCTGAGCTGAAGACAGAGGCTATAACCCACTTAGCCACCAGGCGTCCCAGAAAATGTTATTATTATCTGATCGTAGGTGACTTGGGTGTACTTAATTTTCCCTGGTCTTGTTTTTCATACCTTTATTGTTTCTCCTTAATGGTTTTTTGAGTGTTTCGTTTGTTTGTTTTGTTTTGTTTCGTTTTCCCAGAAAGTACTCTACCTAGAGTGTTGCTTGGTGAGTTTCTTCTTATAAGTCAACATTATTAATAAACTCATTGAGTTTGTTCTAAACAAGTTTGGCCTGAAAAGCCCAGAGACTCAGATAGGTAAGTTGCATAAACTTTGGTTCACAGGCAGACCCCAGTCTCCATGAGTCTGGATCCAAAACCTGTCTAATCTCCATTCTCAGAGGTCATCTGGATGAGAACTGTCTCCTATCTGCAAGAAACATTTTTTTTTTTTTTTCTGGAATTGCTGGACTTTAGGCCTAAGACTGTTAGCTTTGTGGACACCTGGGGCTTTGTTGACCATATAGATGCTGTTTTGCACAAAATACTTGCTATATTGTAAAACTCCTCAAGGGCTTGAAGCTCTGTTAAACTTGTATGGTTGATAGATCAGGGACTAGAATATATCTAAATCCCTCTTTTCAGCAAACTCAGTGCTAGAAATTTGAGCATATATTAAAATTCAGAATGCTCATTTATGGATGAGAGAAGTGAAGTTAAAACATAGGTGGTCTAATAGTCAAGAATTTTATACCATAGTCTTGGATTTACATTTTAATGATTTTTTTTGCCCCCCTTGTTGCTTTGTCCAAATATGTAGATAATGTATGATTTCAATTCTTTATCAAAGCCCTGATCATTTGAATTTCTTAAAAGTTCTGCAGAGACTTTCAAAGTCCTCCGTGCAAGACTTGCAGTGAATGCCCTTATACTCTAGTTTGCACATTTCGAACGTGAAGATAACAAGCATTGCGGTGTTGGATGTGTAAATTGCAATCAAGCAACCTCCTACCACTAGATGACATAATTATTAGAAACTGTGAAAGGGCAATATTCATTTTTCAAGCCTGAGTGGTTATTTCCTCATGTTAATACAACCTTAATCCAGATTTAATATTGTTCAGATGCATTCTAGGTATTCCCTCCCCCTTCCTTTCCTTAATAGGTAGTTCATTGTACCAGATTGTCACCATTACCATGGTTTTCAAATTCCTGTCTTCCTCCCAGTTTCAGGATGATTCCCTGAGCTTATTACAGATGTTTCTCCATTTTATATATAAAATTATAAGTTTACACAATTTTTTTAAACACTGTTTTTCCTGCAGCCTGCATTTCTTGCTTCTGTTAATCTTCTCTCTAGAATGCTCCACATTATTTCTTAATTGTGATATTGGAATCTGCTGAGCCGACCATACTTGTTCGGAGCTACATTCTAAAGAAATGCAGGTGCTGCAAAACGGCTAGAAACTGTCACTTTTTATCCAGCTAATCACGGTCACAGTTTGATTAACTGTTTGCCTTTGTCTGCTGCCTACAGCGATGTGACTTCAGCTCTCGCATCTTGATGGCATCTGGAAATTTCTCATAGGAATGAAACTGCAACATAATTACTTTACACAGAACAGAGAAATGAGACCATCCACTGAAAAGCTGTGTAGGTGTAAACAGGGTCCTGTACCTATGTGAGAAAATGACTGAAGAGTCTTTATTCACTAAATAGCTCTCATTTTCTTTCACACCATAACAATATATGAAAACAGTTTCATTTTGATAAAGTGCCTTCTGTCTAAGTTTCTTGGTGTATGTAGAAATTATTCTGTGTGGTATTAAGCAAACACATTTCCAGGATGCAGTTTGCCTGATTATGCACATTTAAACAAACAAACAAAAGTAATCATGAGGAAATTACTTTTTGGGATGAAAATCCCTAACAATTAAGTGCTAAAGGCAACGTAGGCCAATTAGGATCATGTGGTAGGTCCAAGAATGACACAGTCTTATTGAAAAAAAAAAAAAAATTCTTTATTTGTCCCAAAAGGTCTATCTCTGAAACCACCTTACAGAGGATGTATCATCCAGAGAAGTCTGGCTTGTTCCCAAACGATTTATTAATGGATTGTTGATCAGCTGTGAATGTTTTAGACAAAAATGGTATTTAGTTTGGGAAATTTGTATCTGTAATATACTCTGCCAAGCTTGCTTAATTATGTGGCCATTCTTATTTAAAAAAAAGAAAGAAAGAAAGAAAGAAAGAAAGAAAGAAAGAAAGAAAGAATGTGAAGCCGTGGAATCCCAGTGGCCACTGGCAAATACCAAATAATTGTTCTGTACCAGACACTGGATTTCTCAGTATAAAATGTGAAAAAGTTGTGTAACATATGTATTCTACAATAAGGTGTATAGGGAAAGAATTTGGAATCTCAAGGGAGAAATATTTTTTTAAAGATTTTGTTTATTTATTTGATAGAGAGAGAGAGAGTGCACAAGCAGGGCAGGGGGAGAGGTGGGGAGAGAGAGAGGGAGAAGCAGACTCCCTGTTGATCAGGGAGCCCAAAATGGGGCTGGATCTCAGGACCCTGGGATCATGACCTGAGCCAATGGCAGACACCTAACTGACTGAGATACCCAGGGGCCCAGGAGAAATATTACTTTGTTTTCAAAAATGTTTTCTTTGCAGAAAGTCATCTTAGGAAAGAAGAGCTTCAAAAGTCCCAGTCTGTCACTCATAACTCAGAATGCCTGGGTTAAAATTAGTGATGGTCTTTGAAACTAGTTTGCTTTGTATTCCAATTTAGTTTAGGGTCTCCACTTCATAACCAGAAAAAAGGTATTAGAAATGTGTCTGTGAGCCTCAAAAGTATTTGATGTAACTAATGCAAACAATTCAAAAAATCTATTTTTACTGTAAAAGACACAGAACAAATTCACAAATGCTCATTCATCAGTAATCATATTTCCCCCCACTGACCAAGACTACTGAAAATGAGTAAGATAATTTCGAGTGCACAGTTGTGTAGTCTGCAAATATTCTCAGTAACATTTTATTTAAAAATTTGAATCTGAACAGAGATTTTAGAATAGAAAAGATAGAGAAAAAAAGTTAAGACACCCGTGAGCATATGAATGTTTAGATATTGATTTATTCTCACACAGATTTTTTTGTCTTTTAATTTCTGCCTCATCTTTATTTCACAGTATCTACAATTCTCTCATTTTCTCAGAATTGTAAGGATACCAAACAACTCAACAAAGCATCATGATTTATTTTGAGTTATTGTTATCCTAGATTTTAAATTCTAAATCCTGTGATCATATTTCTTCCTCCTCTAAAGCTTTGAATAATCTCAATGGAAAACACCTCCCAAATAATTGGGTTACCTCTGTAAATCTCGAAAATCCTACATCCAGGATTGTTTCATCTGGCACAGAGTTTTGCTGGGCTGCATAGATGAGTAACCAACCATGCCTTAATATAGCCAGTCATGTAATTTAAAATGGAATTTGATTCCTCCGGTTTTGGAAGGAACAATCTTGTTCGAAAATGAAAATCACAGCCCATTTGTGTGACTGTTTCACTATAAGATAAAATTGTCACTTTTTTCCTCCGGCAAGGCTAGGAAACACGAGAAAGCATTGTTGTTCCATGGAAGAATGTTGCTTGCTTACTGTGTATGAAAACAGTAACTAGTTTTGTTAACTAATGCTAGCAAGCAAATGGATCTTGGAAAATCACGCCCTTGATATAAATAAAATTCAATGGTTATTTATTTTAAAGTGATAATCCTATTAAATAAGGGGTGAATATGCGTTTAACGTTAGAAATATACTCTCTGTATATATACTATTATTCCTACTTTGATTATTTAATCCTTAAAAAGTCATAAAAAGCATTACTATGACTTGATTATCCATTATGTAAAATTTCTAGCTATACTGTTTTTTTTTAAAGATATTTTTATTTATTTTATTTGACAGAGAGAGATCACAAATAGGCAGAGAGGCAGGCAGAGAGAGAGAGGGGGAAGCAGGCTCCCTGCTGAGCAGAGAGCCCAATGCGGGGCTCGATCCCAGGACCCTGAGATCATGACCTGAGCCGAAGGCAGAGGCTTAACCCACTGAGCCACCCAGGCACCCCGCTATACTCTTTTTAAAAGAAAATAAGGCATTAGCTTTTTAAGCTAATTCTATGCATGAATCAAAGTGATAATAACTGATCAACATTTGGACATGTGCAGAAAGTTGTTACCTACAGATTAAGGATAAATTGACAAAAGTTTATCCATTGACTCTAATCCGATCCCTCCCATCAAGTAGCCAGCAATTCTCAGGACAGTCTTAGAATTTGAATTTGTGATGTGGAACAGACTTAAGTTAACTAGTGTTAGCTTAACGTTAACTAGACACTTTGGATCCCTACTGTTGCTCTTGTCAATAACAGGCTAAGACTGAAGTAACAGACCACAAACACCTGAGCAGCCGGGCAAGCAGCTGGGGTGGGTTTGACCAAATATGCTCTAAGAACTCCAGACAAAACTGCAGACAATGACTTTTTAATGATATTTGTAGATAGAAGAAGAGATGCTTTGGCCAAAAGTGACATTACAGTACTTACACCTTTTTGAGAGGAAGATGAGTATTCAACTATTCTTTTGGTTTTCCATCCTTATTAAGGAAACTGGTAACTGCAGATAAGGACTAGAGCAAGCATGGCTCTACTCCTTTACTAAGTGTGGTGATTGTACCCAAGTCACTAAACCAGGGTCACTGTGAGTAAGCGATGATGCTCTTTGAACTCTGGGACTCCCTGGCAGTCCTTTATATTTAATGTATTAGGCCCTACATTAATTTGGTCATTCATTCATTCACTCATTCATTCAACAAATACTTACGGGGCTTACCTTCTGAAGGGTGATGGCAGCTGTATCATGAGCATGTAAGACTGATTTGGAAAATGCAAATGCTTCAGAAAGATGCCCGTGGAAGGAATAATGAGTGCAAAGTCCTGCAGATGTCACTTTCTTCTGTTTGATCGCTTCCCACCGCCTCCCAAATATCTACCTCTTTTCCACCGTCATGCCTTCTTTGCAGGATATTTTCTCAGGGTCAGATCCCTCTTCTGTCCTCTGCTTAGAAAACCTGCTATTTGTTTTCAAGATCCAGCAGAAATAATGCATGCCCTGTGAAGCTTTCTCATCACTCACCTGCTTGAAAAGGAAGGAATTTGAGGATTAGTATGCTCTATCTAGTTTTTCTTGTCACATGTTGTGAATTTCCTTTTAACAACCTTTTTTCATATTACCAGTTCTTTCTCTTACCCTGTTAGTTTATGGGCTGTTCAAAAGAAAGAATCACGTGTATATGTTTGTTACCTTGATCTCAAGGGTCGGCAAAACTTGTAATAGTCACAAAGATTGCCAGATTGTGAACAGTTTAGGCTTTGTGGGACTTACGGTTTTTGTCCCAACTACTCAGCTCTGCCACTGAAGCATGAAGGCAGTCATAGGTTATATGTAAATGGATGGAGTGAGTTATTCCAATAGCAGTCCATTTACAAACGGCAAGCAGTGGGCCTTTAGGAAGTAGTATGCTAACTCATGTATATGTTCTTTTTCTTTCTTTCTTTTTTTTTTTTTTTAAGATTTTATTTATTTATTTGACAGAGATCACAAGTAGGCAGAGAGGCAGGCAGAGAGAGGAAGGGAAGCAGGCTCCCCGCCGAGCAGAAAGCCCTGGTGGGGCTGGATCCCAGGACCCTGGGATCATGACCTGAGCCGAAGGCAGAGGCTTTAACCCACTGAGCCACCCAGGCACTCTATATGTTCTTTTTCTTTCCCTGTCTCTCATTTGGAATAAGTCCCTTTGATTTCTACATTTTGTTACATGAAAACAGGTAACATCGAAACGTTTTTTTCCTGCTTTTTTGGAAGATATATATCATGCGTTAAATCCTATTATGGATATATTTGAGGGTCCTTTTAAATGTATACTTGAAGATATACTCCATAAATAACAATGGCAAAACTTCAGAGTGTATCTATTGAGTGCCCTCAGGTAAAATGAGAAAAATAACACAAAACCTTTTCCTCCATCATCTTCCTTTTTTATTTCTAATTTCTATTGTTGAATCATAATTTCTAAACAAGTTTATTATTTTTTAATTAGTTTTGATATTAGGCATATTTTTTCATGGTTTATTATGACATTTGAATTGTTTTATAATCATATATGCAAAATTACATGGAGTTAATCCTATTTAAAAGCATTCAGTGAACATTATACTAATAGCTCATGCCACCTTTCTCCCATTATTAGGTTCCTTCTTTTTATTCATTTCCGAGTTGGTTAAATCACATTCTCAAGTAATTGGGGTGGGGGGACAACAAGGTTTATGTGGACGGTATACATTCTGGGCTCTTGACTGGTTGTGAACCTTTCTCTAATGCCTTAAGCTCATGGAAAATAATTATCTTAATCAAGAAATTTCTCTTCTTATGGTGTGTGATTCCCCATTCTGCACTCTCTTGACTTCTGTTTAAAGATAATTATTGAAAAAGGAAAATGAGCATTAAGTTTTATTAAGTTCTTTGAAATACTTGTGTCCTACTTTTGAAGATTTAAAACATCTCCATCTGCTTCTCCTAGCTATCAATCACCTATAACAAGTACTCATCACTGCCTTCTGAAGTATATTAACTTCTAGGATCCTAAATAGCAGTTAATATGGTTCTGTGATGAGCAAATTGTAGTGGACTACCAGAGAGAAAAACGAGGCAGACAGGGAAAAAGAACTTAGATTTGACATAGCTGTATTACAATAAGACTTTTGATTTGATTTGACCTGAAAATTTCACCAAATTTGTAGGAAAGATTGATTTTGAACACATTTATTTTAAGTGTTATTATTTAACAAATTACTTAAAGATCTAATTCAAGGGAAAAGCAGTTACAATGGTATGAAAGGAATATTGATTTAAGAGAGATAAGATTGATTTTTTTTTTCCTGCGTTATATTGTTGCTATAGACCTTGGGCAAATTTTCCCATTAGTTTACTAATATATGAAAGAGATATAATACCTATTCTTAATTACTCATGAAACTGAAAATCAGTAGAAAATAGTAAATATAAGTTTTTTATGGCTAAGAATGTGTAGTATTATTTTTGTCTTTTATTAAAATAATTCATGAAATCCACTAAGTAAAAGCATCACCATTATATATTTTTTAAAGATTTTATTTATTTATTTGACAGACAGAGATCACATGTAAGCAGAGAGACGGGGGCAGCAGGCTCCCTGCTGAGCAGACAGCCTGATGCAGGGCTTGATCCCAGGACCCTGAGATCATGATCTGAGCCAAAGGCAGAGGCTTTAACCCACTGAGACACCTAGGCACCTCTCGCCATTATATTTTAAAAATATCTATATAGTTAATTTTTTTCAACATGAAATGGAATATGATACATACCAAAAATTATTCTTCCTTAATATTGAACAATATTTTATTTAATAATTTCACTTATTTGAATGAAATACTTCTCTCATCTCCTAGGCAACATGGTAGACACTAAGAATGCAGATATAAAATAATATAGAATTCTCTGTAGTCCCCCCAACTTGCTTGCAAAGACTGATGTGCAAAACATTGTGTGGAAGTTAAGCACTAAACACCTAGGTTACAACATGCAAAAGAATAATGATGGATTTTTACACCATTTTGTCAAAATTAACTCAAAATGAATCAAAAACTTAAATGTAAGAGCTTAAATTATAAAAATTATAATAATTAAAAGCTTTCGTCTCTCAAAGGACACAATCAAGAAAGTGAAAATACAACCCACAGCGTGGGAGAAGATATTTACAGATCATACATATCTGACAAGGGTCTAGTATCTAGAATATATAAAGTATTCTTAAAACTCAAAAACAAAGAACACAGAACTGACTTAAAAATGGGTAAGACATTTTAATAAACATTCTTCCCAAAAGTTGTCAACAACCACATGAAAAGATGCTATTGAGATAATCCAGAGACAAAAGATCATATGTTGTATAATTCCATTTATGTGAAATGTCCAGAAGAATTAAATCTATAGAGATAGAAAGTAGATGAGTGTTTTTTTGTTTGTTTGTTTGTTTTTGGTTTTTTTTTTTTTTTTTTTGGAGTAGGGAGAATAAGGGGTTAGGGAGAAGGTAGCTTAAGGATATGGAGTTTTTTTTTTCTTTTTTCTGGTCATGAATATAATCTAAAATTGACTATTGTGATGGTTGCACATATTTTGAATATGCTAAAAAAATTGAATTATACACTTTATGTGAATTATATGGTATGTGAATTACATCTCAATAAAGCTGTTTTTAAAAAAGTTAATGATTATTTTTTACAGTTGTTTTATCCATATATACCCAAGATTTCCCCATGCTAATGCTGATATCTTTTTTATCCTTCTTTATACTATAACATGAATACGAGAAGTTTGTACATGTCATTGTGGTAACTTACTAGGCTTGTGAACTTAGTCAGGGTTTCAGTGCTATCATTTACCAACTGTGTGATCTTAGGTAAGCAATACGATCTTATCTAATACAACAGGGTTACTGTGATCAGTTAAGTAATATATGCAAAGGCCATAATTAACAGAGAGCCTAAAATGGTCTTATCTATTGGAAAGTAATAAAGTAACCAACAACTTAGTGACTTAAAAAAAAAAAAAAACAACACCTTTCATTTAGCTCACTATTCTGATGGATGGTTCTGGAAGAAACACCAAGATACCTCAGTCATCTCAGAAGTCTCCACCAGTGAAAATGAATATGCTTTAGCATAGGGTTGGCGTTAAAATGATGTTTCCTGAAATTTAAAAACCATGACTTTCTGAGGACTGTAAATATGTTACCATGAAAAACCTGCTATTTTATCTTCCTGGAAAAGAAAAAGAAAAGAATGTGTATTCTATTCTAGAACAGTGTGGAAGTTGTAAGAAATCTCAAGGAAATTTATGTACAAAGAGTCCAAAATTAATAAATCTGTGGCAGGAATGAAAGTAAAATTGCACCTGATTTTATGAGGGGGAGAGGTCATGGTGTGCTGCTGTCCTCACAGCTTGCCTTGTCACATTATTTTTCCAGTTCAAGGAACACCACACACCTGAGATTATTAGTACAAATTGGAAAAATGCTTCCCTGCTATAGATGACAAGAATCCTATATATTATCCTTAGGATATTTGTATTTCCTAAAGTATTAGATAACTAATTCTTCAACTTTATTTCTACCAGTAATTACAAGCTGGCATAATATTAGTATCATTGTTATATCTGAATCTTGATAAACGTATTTTTTAGTCCTTCCCTTGTACAATTGATATTCTTTAAAATTGTTACTGTATATCAGGGGTGGTTTTTTTTTTTTTTTAAGTTTGTTTTCTGTTTAGTTTTGAGCCAGAAATAAGGAATACAAGCTGCTGCTTCTTTTTCTTCTTCTCATTTCAAGAAAGAAGCTTGTGGTATTTAATTGCCTAGTTGACTAAGTTGTTACATGCCAGTAGTTTGATACTTTTGACACAACACACTTTCCTGAAGTGTGCCAATGCTATATGAAAGGATACCCTGACTTCTAGTGCCAAAGTTTAACTTAAAGTATATACAATTGGAAACTTATATATTTGTGATCATTTAAAAAAATGATGCTTTAACAAAATTGTCCATTATCTATGCACTTCCTCCATAATTTTACTCTACCTAGTAGGTGGAAGGCCACTTTTTCTACAGTTTTATACTAGAGTCTAATGTATATTCTAAAACAATAGAAGCAATGTATTCAACTCTCAAAATATGTATTTTACTTATAGTACATGTGATACTTACTAAATTAAAAGCACCTGACATGATACTTTACCGAGTTTTACCTACAAATAAAAAATTCCCAATTATTTTTCTTAATGCAGAAAGCTGGAGCTCCAGAGTTTTCAAGAGTTAATGGAATTTAAATTTATTTTCTGTATTCTGATTCACTGTTTTAGCAGTCTGACTTTGTCACTTGAAATTTTATAGGAAATTGCTATGAGATTACACAATATTCAGTTAACAGTAAAAAATGTCCTTGGGCACTTTTTCAGATAAGCAAGGTAATAACAAAGAGCAGTAAACATATTGTGAGATTCTAATTACATTAAAAAACTGGCTGGCATTCTGTCTGCCTGTGCTTGCTCTCTCTCCCTCTCTCTCTCTGACAAATAAATAAATAAAAAATCTTAAAAAAAAAAACTGGCTGGCTTTTCTTCAGTATAGATATGGAAGAATTATTAATATTCATTACATTTGCACAAGTGTACTCAGGAAGTGTTTAGACAACATAAATGCAATATACACTAGATCTCAAAAGAATTGGAATGAACTTATGCCTCTAGAGGAAGAACTTACAGGGAATGATGTTATTTGCACTTATAACAGTAATCCTATTTTTATATTTATACTCTGGAACAACAAAAAAAAGTTGTTTGCTTCTTTTTTAAAATTTAAAATTTATACTAAGATAAAGGAAATTACCAATAAAAAAATTATCTTTCTTAGATATTAGCTCCTGTACATATATTTATCTCCAGAAAGAAACTTTTTTTCTTTATTCTATTCTGGAGTTCATGCTAAAATGTACTCTTCTGGGAGGATATATAAAAATAGAAATAGTAATGCAAAAGGAATTCCAATAGCTCTCAAGATAATATTGTAGAAGGAAAGAAAAATCCCGACACTTATTTATATTCAAGTTGCAGGCCTTTCAAGTTGCTCAGGTAACAAATCTGCTCCTGTGTTGAGATCTAATATCCTAGAATTTCATAAAGGTCTACACAGAATAAGTTCTGGAGATGAAAGTCAACCTTCAAAAGGTTCTTGCTGCTAATTTCCAATCTGACACAAACACATTAAATTAATCTCAAAATTTGCCCAAAATATTTCATAGTCCAATTCAGAGCCAAAAATATACTGATAGCTATTCAGAAAACTCATAAACATAATGAAGGAAAGAAAGGAGTGGTAGTCATTATGCTTTTGTTAATTTCCCTGGCAGTACTATTTCAGTGGTAAATTAAAATTATTTCTGAGATCAGAAAATGACATTTCAAAATAGCATCAAGACAAAAATGACATAAATCCAATCAGAATCTATGAATGATATTTTGCCAGATGCTGGGAATGTTGCCCAAAGGAAGCTGCAAGGTGATCAACAACCTTATCTCACCCCAGCTGGAAGCAGTTTTCTCTAATATTAAGATTGGCGTTTAGGAAAAAAACGTCTCTATTGATTCTTTGAATTAAAATAAAGAACAAACGTTGGGTGGGCTAGGGCAAAAGTGGGAGTTTTCCCTGTAGTGATTCTCTGTGACAATTCAGAACAGCAGTGGGATTGAAGTTGAAAAATTACACTGTGCTGTCAAGCCATTTATTTTTCTATAATCTAAGCCCTCAGCCAGAGGAAGTTACTGGGAATAAATGTCATAGAAGAAGGCCAGGCAGGTAATGAACATGATGAAGAGAAACTTTGAAGAAAAGCACTTTGCCGTGAGCTGTGCTGACACCCTGAATGCTATAAGCTTTGGAAGGTACTTTCTTCCTGGGTGAAGAAATGAGAGATTAGGTAAGATGTATTGAGGCGAAGTCAATAGTGTAAATTACTAGATCTTTACTTCTCTTTCTTCCTCACTCCTGTTTATCTCAAACATATACCTAGCACTATTCAAGGATGAAAGGTAATCTGAAAGAAATCAAGAGAGAAGCTAGGCATAGTTGTTGGATTTTTCCCCAAAAAAGAAGATGAGACAGATGAATAAAAGTACATGAAGTATATACATCACAAGAGGAATTGTCTAAGAGCACCATGGAAGAATATAGGTAATTACTTTATCATAGAATCAAAGAAATTGGCAACAATATGATATTTCCAGAAACTGGTTCAAAGAAGAAGTTATAAGTTATAGGAGATGAATAGCACAATGGCAGAAATTAGGAAAGAAATAGAGAAAAAAATATTAAGACCACTGCCAAAATGAAAAGCATGTTAAAAGAAATTAAAAAAATATTGGGACGCAGTTGACAAGTGAGATGAAATACAAATGTATTATTTCCTAAGTTCCTCAAATAAGTAGTCGATAATATGATATGAAGTTGGTCTATGTGGTATAAAATAACCCTTGCATTAAAATGTATTTCAGGGGCGCCTGGGTGGCTCAGTGGGTTAAGCCTCTGCCTTCGGCCCGGGTCATGGTCTCACAGTCCTGGGATTGAGCCTCTAATCGGGCTCTCTGCTCAGTGGGGAGCCTGCTTCCCCCCCACTCTCTGCCTGCCTCTCTACCTACTTGTGATCTCTGTCTGTCAAATAAATAAAAAATTTTTTTAAATGTATTTCACAATATTTTTCCTACATTAATAAAAGTAATTGATTTCTTAATTCTACTATTTTTATACTGTCAAATTTAGGTAAATTAATATTTATGATCTTAGTTAAAAATAGTATGTGGGGGGGGCGCCTGGGTGGCTCAGTGGGTTAAAGCCTGTGCTTTCGGTTCGGGTCATGATCCCAGGGTCCTGGGATCAAGCCCCACATTGGGCTCTCTAACTGCTTCCTCCTCTCTCTCTCTCTGCCTACTTGTGATCTCTGGCTGTCAAATACATAAATAAAATCTTTAAAAAAAAATAGTATGTGGGGGCTTAAATTTCTTACATGTGAAGATCTTGGAAATCATCACTCCCAGCCCTACAATAAAGAACAGCTGGACTTGGGATGCCTGGTTGGCTCAGTCAGTTAAGCGTCTGCCTTTGGCTCAGGTCATGATTCCAGGTTCCTGAGATCGAGTTCCGCATCGGGCTCCTGCTTCTCCCTCTGCCTGCTGCTCCCGCTGTTTGTACCCTCTTTGACAATAAAATAAAATAAAATCTTAAAAAACAAAAACAAAACAACAATAAAAAACAGCTGGACAAATTAAAACAGAACGACTTTTCTTCAAACCTTTGTAAACCAGTCCTATAGTTCTCTCCTTAACAAAGGACCTCTTTGCCAGAGCGCTATTCAGAAACTTTATTCAGCAAGGAGAACGTAACTCCTTCCTTCAGGCAACTCCAGTCTTCCTTTCTCACCTTTGAGGGGAGAAGTCATCAACATGGGACAACGTTTTGAAGAAATTGATTGGGAAGGCTGAAACTAGTATAGGAAACAGGGAGAAAAATGTTATACCAAAGACAGAGAGTCTGAGAGACTTGTGAAGACCCCAGCTCCAAAATACAGGGCATCTTACAGACTTAATTGCAAGATCACAGAATGCCTCTTCCATCCACCAATATACTAAGGAAGCGCCAGGATAACAACTGTGGACCGTAGCTGTAAGACTGTGACAGCTGTAAGGTTCAGGCCCTCCCTAAGCAGTAGTGACCAGGGGAAGGAAGCCCTAAAGGCAAGATGGCAGAAAAAAGTAAGAACACTAGAAGAATTTTAAGCCTCTACCTGTAGCTACAGTAAACATTAAAATACAGCCCAGTTCAACAACATAAATTTTCATACTAAAGGCCTATATTCCTCATTTCCCAATATGCCTTTTCACTTTTAAAATATTACAAAATTTGCTGAAAGACAAGAAAAAACACAGTAGGAAGGATAGGCTTAATATATAGCACAAAATGAGAAGGAAATTTTAATAAATGTCTTTAAAAGGAAAGAACATTTTAATACATGTTGGACTAGCACTATTCCCAACTTATAGAAAAGTCCTTGCTCTCCATGCAAGGGGAAAGAAGAAGGATTTGGTGGTGAAAAAGTGGGCATATGTTCCTTTATCAGCACTCTAAAGAGAAATTCTCAGACACGTAGGGAGTTTCTATGTGGGGGTCCAAGGAAGAGCCATGAGAAGATAAAAAGAGAATGTAAAATCCAAATTCTTCCTGTGGTTCTCTTCAATTTAAAAATTCTTCTTATCTCTTTTAATTGCTGTCCTGTTTTGAAACTCAGGTTTATAGATAGCCAGACTCTAGAATGATAAGACTGTCTTTTTAAAAATTGCCTTTTAAAAGGCATATACTTTATTCAAATACTATTTACTAATTTCAAAAATTCTGTGCTTTTTAAAAATCCATCACATAGTTATATTTTTTAAGAACAAATTTATGTCACACTCCCATTTCATTGGGAGTGCAAAAAAACCGGGTAATTATCATTATCTGTGCCTTTCATTTTTATTTTAGTTGCGTATTTAAGAGTTTCTAAAAATTGAAGCAATAATTATAAATGATATTGAGGTATATATTTTAAAACTCACACAAAATCCCATATTCCACATACAAAAACAATTTTAACTTTACAGATCTTCTAGCCTTCGTTCATAGGATAAATAGTTTATGGAATTGAAAGTATGGGTTCCATTCATTTGGTTAACTTCTATTTTAATTCATATATTATTTTCAAAATGTAAAGTTTTCTACATTATTTTAATTTTTCTACTAATAAAGTAGACTTTATTATTGGAGGAAGAATTTAAACAAGAAACTCAATTGCTCAGAAGGAAGAAAGCGGATTAAGTTTAGATAGTACATATAAATGGAATTAACACAGTGAATTCAGAACAAACTATTCCAGATCAGTCTAACTTAGAGGGAGAAAAAGAGAACAAGACCAGAATACACACAGAAGTGTGAAATGGTTGTCATGCTTTTAACTTCAAAAGTGAAGGAAGCCAAGAACACTCAGACTCAACAGATTAGAAAATCTGAATCAAGGCAAAACCAGGCCCACTCCGTCCTGAATTGTCTTAGTAAAAAGAATGTCATCTTCTAGTTATGGTATTTTTATGGTGATGATAAAGAAACATGTTCAAATGAAGTAAGTAATAGAGTGGGTTTAATAGAAAAGGACTGGGAGGGGAGAGTTGCCTCACACAAGATATAATACCAAGAAGGGCAAAATTTTGGGAATATATAAAAAGATTCACTTGAGCTCTGGCCATCTCCAGAGTATCTCTGGGTCCTTCTGACTCGTGTTTCCTTCTCATTCTGAAAAAATCAGTGTAGGCAGTAACACGTCATTTTATTTCACAGTTTTCCCCCTCTGCTTCTCTTACTCCTAAAAAGATGAGGAAAAGTCTGGAATATTTGTATCAACCATGACACTGTTCTAGGCTCTCTCTGGGGTGGGGTGGGGTAGGGAGGGAAGGTCCGTGCAAAAAAACAGGTAATTTTCATTACCTGTGCATATTACATCATGTTAGTATCTAATAATAAACTGTCTTGAAAGGCACTTAGGTTTTTTTCCCTTTGTGTTGCTGTTATCATCATAGACACAGAAGTAAGAAATATTACCATGAATTTTAATTTTTATTTCTGTCAAATTTTTTCCAACATTAATTACCCAAAGTGGGATGTAATGAAATGAAATCACTGTTATGTTAACAATAGTGCAATTAAAATAAAAAATATTTTTATATAAATCAAATAAATTAATAATTGATGTGGAAGTCTTTTGGGTATTAAAAAGCACTTTACACCTATTATTTGATTTATAGTACAGAGAAATCCTTTTTATTTTCATCCTTTCCTCCTAGTTATCTTTCTCATGTGGGGAGCAATAGTAGCTCACCGAAGTGAAAATATAGGATCAACATATTCATTGAGTCCTTGAGTTTTTCCCAACAGATAAATCATCGATTAACAAAAGTGATTACAAATGAATTATCAAGTATCCAAGATCAATAACATAAAAAGTTTTGACAAGTGTATAAGGATAAATGCTCATACAATCTTCATTTATAAGATAAATTTCATCAGTTATAAACGTATCACACAAGGATGTATAGTAAATCCCCTATATAGCTACATGATTTAACTGACACATTTCTGTTTTATTTATTCATTTACTTTATTATTTTTTATTATGTTATGTTAGTCACCATACAGTACGTCATTAATTTTTGATGTCGTCTTCTAAGATTCATTGTTTACATATAACCCAATGCTTCATGCAATACATGCCTTCCTTAAAACCAGTAGTCTAGCCATTTTAACAGATAATGAAATGAAGGAAACAAGTAATAAGAGTGATCAGAAAAATAAAAAAAGATGTATGTACAAGCTATTCATTGTAGCAGCACTGTTATAATAACTAGAGACAGAAATCACCTACATTCCTGTTCACAGACAACTAGTTAAAAGATTAACAACAGTCAGGCAGCTATAAAAAGGAATAAAGACTCTGTCCATAAATTAAAATAGAATGTTCTCCAGGATAAATTGTTAGCTGAAAAAGCAAGGTGGAAAAGTGTATATGTAGTATTACTTATAAAGAATCAATACAAATAAATCTATATGCCTCTCCAAAGATACACACACATATTTCACACACACACATACATATACACCCCCTTCACATGTATTTACTTATAACAATTGAAACCATAAATTATAAAAAGTTATTGTTAGGAATTGAGGAAGCTAGTTGGAGGAAACAGGGATTGAAGACAGATCTTTCAGAATACACCTTCCTTCAAAGATTTAACATTGGAATTATGAAAATTTTATACAAAATTTTAGAATAGAATTATATCAAATTCAAACTAAAGTTTTTTAAAATCAAAATCAAATCAAATCTGGCATATAGTTGGCAGTAAATATCACACAATAAAATTATTTCCAATTTAATCAAAGTGGAAATGGGGAGTGCATATACCTTCAAATATTGTCCTCCCAGCTCTATTACCTTCTAAGACTCCCATTTCACATATGTTAGTCCACTTGAGATAGTTTCAAAATTCACTGATACTCTATTCTGTGTTTTTTTTTTTTTTCAGTCTTTTCCTTGTTTTATTTTGGATCATTTCTATTGTACTTAGTTTACTAATCTTTTCTTATGCATTGTCTATTCTACTATTAATTCTAGATAGAGTATTTTTACCTTCAGACATTTTAGGTTTTATCTCTGGAAGTTCCACCTCAGTGTTCTTTAATATATTCAAATTCTCTTATCATGATCCTACTTTTCTCTACTTTCTAAAACACAGCATATATTTATAATAGCTGTATAAATTTCCTTTTCTAGTAATTTGATTATTTTGTGCTATTCCTGGCACAAATTGATTGATTTTTTTTTTTCCTCTTTGTTCTGGATCATATACTCTTGCTTCCTGGTCATTTTTTTTTTGGATTCTTGACACTGTGAACTTTCAATTTTTAGATCTTTCAATTATTAGCTCTTAATTACTTACCATTATTGTTACTATTTTTTTTCTTTTTCTTTTCTTTTCAGCTTATTCCTGAGAGGTAATAAAGTTATTTGGAAAAAACATATAATGCTTCCAATTCTTGCTTTTAAGCTATTTTATCAAATCAAAACCACCCTTTATTGTAGAACAAATATCGCCTTTCCTAAAACAATATCATTTGAAGACTATTCATGTACTCTATTCATATACTCTGACTAATGAGAACCTTTTGCTTACTGGTTATTTTTTTCTTTGGCTTTGATAGATTCCTTAAACACGTATGTGGATCAATACTATACCTGAGAAGAAACTTCTGTTCTTTGGCATTATTCTTCTCTTTGGCATCCTGCTTTTCTAGTCATCTTTGTTCATCAAATTCTGCATGCTACTTACTCTTCTCCACAATACTGCCAGGCTCTTTGGGTTCATTCTCTCTGCCCTGCCATCCATGTGGTAAACTAGGAAGTCATTTGACTCACTTAGTTTTTGTGTTTTCCTTCTCCTAAGGATTATTGCCCTGCACCATCTGAGAGTTACATATCTCACCTGATTTTTAAAAATTGTTTCAAATATATTACCTTTTTTAAAAACTGTTTAAAGAGGAAGGATAAAACAAGTCTCAGTTATCTCCTCATGGTAATCATATTTTATGAATAGTATATTTTATACACACGTATATAGACATACACATAGGGTAGTATATGTTTACAGCAGACTGTAACATAATTAAGATCCAAGATTTTTAGTGCTATAAAAAAAAGATACAAATGGAAAATTTAAAAAGTTAAGCAAAACTTTATACTTCCAACATATTGACCTTTCCTCCTTAAAATAAGCCCATTTATTTTCCAGCTCTGTAAATGTAAACAACAGAGAAGAATGACTGACTCAGTAGCAACATTTAATCATGCAGCCCAGAGTACAGCCTGTAAACATCATTTTCCATAAAGAGAATTAAGATAACTTGGAAATGTGAATGATTCCTGATCTGCAGAGGGTAACATGGATGAACCTAGACTATACTGTCAAGCCAGAA
Organism: Enhydra lutris kenyoni; assembly: GCF_002288905.1. Taxonomy (NCBI): domain Eukaryota; kingdom Metazoa; phylum Chordata; class Mammalia; order Carnivora; family Mustelidae; genus Enhydra; species Enhydra lutris. The sequence goes on along the minus strand of NW_019154142.1, from coordinate 1,389,666 downwards.
AGCAAAAACAAACAAACAATTAAAAATCTGAAGTAATGTCAAAGGAATCAAGGACCAAATTGAAAAGGTTGCTACTAACAAAATAGGACAGTTTGAGCATTAATGTGAATAATAATTACAGTGAATCAAAACACATTAAAGATATTAAAATAGGGGCACCCAGGTGGCTCAATGGGCTAAGCCTCTGCCTTCAGCTCAGATCATGATCTTAGAGTCCTGGATCAAACCCTGCATATGGCTCCTTGCTCAGCAGGGAGTCTCCTTCGCCCTCTCCCTCTGCCTGCCTCTCTGCCTACTTGTGATCTCTATTTCTCTTTCAGATAAATAAATAAAATCTTTAAAAAAAGATATTTATATACAGGTGTCCCCAATAATCTGCAAGAAGAAAAACAAACACCTTCAAAAATTGCTAAGCAATAAGTACATAATTTTCAAGTTGTTAAATAAAGAGAAATAATAATTCATCTACTTTGCTTTTCCCATACTAACAATACATTAGGATAAACAAATTTTTGTATGTTTTTTTTCATAGAATCATTTGAACTAATAAAGAGTGATAGAATTAAAATATTAATGTTCTATACATCCCTAATGGAATGGATCCAGGTGATAGCTACCACTGTAAGATAGTAGTTATCACACACACAAACAAAAAAAGACACATTTTATTTTGCTTGATTAAAGTACACAGAGAAAACTATGATTTATTTTCTAGTCAAAAAGTCAAGGCTGAACAAATCCAGCCTCTAGATCTAACTCCCATTTTAAAAGAAACATAAGATGAGAGAGAAACATATTTAAACAAGACCCTACAGATGCAGGCAGGAAAATCCAGAGTATGGGACAACCAGGTTTCTTAAGAAAATAGAAGGAGAAGAAGAAAAATATATATGACAAAGGAAGAGTTTTAAAACATATCAATAAAGCTCTAAATAAAATAGACCTAATTTGGATATTCTCCAAGCAATATTGTTCAAACAAATGAAATTTTAAAGTACAATTATGAAGTAACTGAGGAAATTCTGATTTCATTTTGGTAATTAGTTGTATTAACACTATTACAAATCATTTTATGTCTTATTGTTTAAAGATGACTTTTGTGTTTAGATTTGAAAGAAATAATCCTCTTATTGATAGAGAGTACATGCTGAACTATTTAAGGATGAAATGATATGCAATCAAGGATTGACTTCAAAATTATTTAATGGAGGGAGAGGAAATGCACAACTCATTGTGGGTGTCATACATCTGCCAGTTGCTGAAGCTGGGTCACAGGCATGTGAGAGTTCATTGTACTTTTTTTCCCTAATGTTTTAATTATTTAACATTTCTTAACTCCTTCTCTATTGTTTTAAAAAATGTGCCAAATAAATTAAAATCTCTTTGCAAGTAAGCTGGCTTTCCATGGACTTTGATTTTCATATAAAGGACAGGTGTTACCCAAGCCTAGAACCCGCAAAAATGGTAATCGTCTTACATGTATTCCTCTGTGGAATAAACATCACAATGCACAAATATGACAGTTGGGAAGAGAAAGAGGAGCATACAATAGATAGGAGGTTTCAAAAGACTTTTCCCCACTAGATGGCCCAGGATTCTAGGTACGTGGGTCTAGTTTGAGACTGCTCCATGTCCCTAGAGTCACTGTGAGAAGCCCCTTCGAATACAGTTCTAGGTCAAGAAACTCCTTTTTCTGAATAAGAACTGATTTCCTTTTTCCATGCTTCAGGAGGCTAGCTGGATTTTAAGGACATCCCTACCGGATAGACCTGACATGCCTACCAGAAGGATCTAGCTAAGATTTGATTAGAGGACACACCAACCTCATGTGGCTTCCTAACTAGAGAAACCAAATACTAACTGGATTTGAGCTAGTGATCAAATCCCAAGATCTCAGTTCCCAGAACCTAGGTATACATGGCTGCTTCTCTTCTGAGTAGACCTTGAACAAATGAGTTCACAAACTTCAACTAAGCTTTGGTGATGACAGCCTTAGAGTTTCTACTTTTCCAAAAGATTATCTCCCTGCTCACAGTCTTCATAATTCTGAAGTCCACAAGGAAGCACTGAACCCTGATGTACAGAACTGTTATTAGGCATAGTTTTTAGTTCTGAGCTCTGTTTTAAGGACTGGAAATATGAAGATGAGCAATACACAGTTCTTCCCTGAAATAAAGCTTTTCATCTAGTTAGGGAGATGGATAAAGAGATAAAAAATTTTCTCGTAGTGCTAAACTCAATGATATTTATATACAATGTATTACATAGAAATATTAAAAAAAAAAAAAAAAGACACTTAGCCCAACCTGGGAAATTTCCAGGGACATTTGTTTCTGACCTGGAACTTTATGCAGCATAAGGGTTGCCAGATGAAAATGACAAAAAAAAAATTTTTTCCATAAAAAAAATAAGCAACATAGTTTTAAAAACCCTTTGTATTCTGATAAATTCCAAATTTATATTTCTAATCCAGGCCCTTTTTACAAACTTCAGATATGTTTACCTTACTGTAGATATACTCAGTATATCTACTTTGATGTCTAATAAATGTCCCAAATTCAACATGTCCAAAATGGAACTCCTGAACTGACCCTTTACCACAAATCTTTCCTGAACCTTTCTCTGCTTGGTTTATGGCAACTCTATCTTCCAATTCTCAGACCAAAATCCTGTAGCAGTGCTTGACTCCTCTCTGTTTTATACTCCATGCAGCAACTCTGCAGTGCCACGTTATTGAAAAGAGTTCCCCAAAAAGAAAACACAGACTTGAGTGCCTGGGTGGTCAGTCGGTTGAGTTTCTGACTTGATTTTGCCTCAGGTAGTGATCTCAGGGTTGTGAGATTGAGCCCTGCATTGGACTCCATGCTCAGCGCAGAGTCTATTTCAGACTCTCCCTTTCCCTCTGCCCCTTCCACCCCCTCTCAAATAAATAAATAAATCTCAAAACAAACAAACAAACACACAGACAAATATCAAAAATCTAAGACTTCTAAGCATGATTCCCAAGGAACATTATTAATCACATAGGACATGCTTTGTCCTAGGACTGTAAAACAGTAAGATACCTCTTAGAGGTTTATTGTCACTCTCACTTCTACACTATAAGGTCCATGAACACAAGAACCTTAGTAATAATTGATCATATATTTCAAGTACTGAGATATGCCTACGATTTAGTAGATGCACAGTAAATATTTATTGAATAAAAAGAGTAACATACAAAGAAATTTTGTAATTGTTTATGCAGTGAGTAGTAGTACAGGAACTAAATATTCTATGAACAAATATGGAGCTGGAATGGAGGTAAAGAAAAGGAGGAAAAAGCTGTGTCATGGTGTATGAGAGCTGCCATGTTCTAGAATGTGGTTTTCACCTTACAAGGTAATGGAAGGTCAGCTAAAATATTTTTAAAGGAAAGTGCATGTCTGATTTGCCCTTCTGATTTGCCCTTCATATAAATCATTCTGGTGTCTGCTTGGAGAGAGATTTGAGGAAGTCAAGAATGGTTTCAAGGTCATTCATTACAAAAGCTATTTTAGAAATGATGAGGGGCTGGCTTAGGGAAATGGAACTAGAGAGATGAGGCACATTTAAAACACTATACATGACTAGCCATTACGGTAAGACATGTTGTTTGAGTAAATATAAGAAATGAGGGAGAGAAAGCAATCTACAATGACTTTCAGGGTTTTGTTGTTGTTGTTGTTGTTGTTTTAATTTGGTATTTTAGAGGACAGCAACTCTGTTAATAAGGTAATGTGTACAAAATCAGGAACAGACCTTGAGTGGACAATGATGTGTTCTTTTGGACATTTTTTAGGAAGCCCACATAATAATATGGTACAGACTTAATTATTTGTGAAGTTACATAAACCAGATATGCCACTCACTAGCTTCAAAACTGAGGCAATTTAGTTCCTTTTTCTGTTTCTGTTTTCTCTTCTTAAAAAAAAGGGGGGACAATAACAGTTCAGAGAATTACTGTAAATATATAAATAAGGCATGTGCCTATCACAGATATACATAAAATACAACTATATACTTTTTTAAAAAAAGATTTTATTTATTTATTTGACAGAGAGAGAGATCACAAGTAGGCAGAGAGAAGGGGAAACAGGTTCCCTCCTGAGTAGACAGCCTGATGCGGGGCTCGATCCCAGGACCCTGAGATCATGACCTGAGCCAAAGACAGAGGCTTAACCCACTGAGCCACCCAGGCACCCCACAATTATACACTTTTTTTGGTTTCAATGAAAAATCCCAAATATCTAGAAGAAATCAGGGTATTCCTATTAAAAATGTAGGAGAAATGAATATATATATTTGAGTTAATTAGAATACAGACACAAGATAAAACTTTGAGGACAGATGAGATTACAGAAGGACAAAAGCACAAGTTGAAGAACATCAAGAATGGACAGTCACCGGGATGAGAAATTTAAATAGCAACTCACAAAGATGACCAATATAATTCAGAGAGAGAATGAGAAGCTTAAGAACAGAACAGTAGTTGGGGGGGCGGTTGTTTGTTTTTGTTATTGTTTTATAAGATTACTGATTTAGCTTCTGACAATTGAAGAGCTCACCAAGACTACTAGTTGTGATTAAATGTGCAATCTTCTATCTGGCTCATATTTCATACAACTCCACAAAACCCTGCATATTAGTAGCAGTCATGTTTCTTTATCCCATTCCCAGGATACCTTCATTCACAATGACATTTGTCCTGTGAGAGCCCACTTTCCCATAGTCCTAGACAAAGAATTGTTAATGGAAATCAATATATTTTGCATTAAACTTTCAGTTACTTACAACATCATAAGAACTATAATTTGTATAAGAACAAGGCTCTACCTCCATTCTAGTAACATTCCCTGGGTAGAAAAATCCACCATGGGAAATAGCTGTCAGATTCTGAAGTTAGCGTTTCAAAAAGGACAGATTCTTTATGAAAGCCTAAAGGGGACTAAATTGAAGCAGTTTAAAGTTTACAGAGGAAAGCCAACCAAAGTAAAGGTCCAGAAAATGATATGAGGGTGATAAAAATGTGTGTGTCTATTCCCCAGGACAAGATTAAACTAAAGATCTGAAAATTGAATGGGGTAGCTCAATGTGAAATATCTTAATTTGTCCACAATCCTGAGAAGCCTCCACACTATCAGTCATACCTGCTGTAAACTAGAGGAAGTCTAGAGAATCAAGTTAAAATTAGGAAAGAAGATATTTTATCTATCTGTCACACTATATTTGAAGCTAGTATTCAAAAACGAGTCTTTCACGTGCTTTGGATTGTATTAGATGGAGCTAATGCTTAAACTAGGGAGGTCCAATAAAAGTTCTCTAGGTGCCCCATACAGCCTGTCATGTGACATAGAGGAAACATTTCAGTCCTATTGCCTGGGCCTGCCACAACTCAACATTACCAGTTAACATCTTTTTCCTTTCCACACCTGCACAAGTGTAATTTCAGTTTGGCTTCTGCCCCCAGGAAAAGGAAAGAAACTTAGGCCATCTATAATGTTCCACAAAAGATCTTGTAACATTTAAGAAATGACAAAAGATCTTGACATTTAAGGGAAAAGACATGTCACGACAATGTGGCTGCCTGGGAAGCAGTTGGCTGTGTAGTAGTTTCTGTGATGAGGTTTCATAAACACAACAACATTTTCATCATTAAATACCTGCAGATTTCAAGACTTGGCAATTATGAAGTATGCTTTTGTTGTTTCTTTGTATTTCAATAAGTACTTTGCTTTCAGTGAGTGTTTTTCTCTTCTTTAAAAGTTTTTCCTTCCTATTGAGTCTATTAAAATAGGTAACATATTGCTAGTATCAAAATTTTTTTCTGAGGCATAAAGCACACAGTAAAATGCACAGATCTTAAGCATACAAATTGATGATTACTTGTATGTGCATGTATGTACAAATAGAAATGTGTATGTAATACACATATATTCATGTAAACAGGATTCAGATCAAGATATGGTGTATTCATAGAGATTTCCTCATGTCTCTTTCAAGTCAATATTGCTCTCTGCAGAAGTAACCAGTGTTCTCAATTCTACCACCACAGATTAGTTTTCCTTGTTATTGAACTTCATGGAAATGAACTCAAATACTATGTACTTTCCCATGTCTAGTTTTTTTGGTTGTCACTATGGGTGTGAGATTTGTACATGTTATGTCAATGTGTAATTTATTATCATTCTTCATCCACAATTTTTCATTATACTACTGACATGAATTTGTGATTTCCAGTTTTTTCTATGGTGAGTTAAATTAGTTAAACACTGTTCCACAATATGTTTGTTGGTTATAAGCTCTCTTTTCTCTTGGGTATAGATCTATGAATATTATTTCTGGACCTTATAAAAAGCATATATCAAATACTCCCAAATGGTTTTTCCCCAGCTTATGCCCCAATCAGCAATATATGAAAATTATGTTTTCTACATAATTTTGTCCCCTTGGTTTTGTCAGGCTTCCAAACTCTAACCATCCCAGTAAGTATTATCCTGTGTGCTTTTAATTTATATTTCTTTTATGAGTAGTGATGTTAAGCATCATTTCATATACTTATGTGCCATTTGGCCATTCTGTTTTGTGAAATGACCTTTCAAGTTATTTGACTTTACCCTTTTCAATTTGTATAAATCACTTTATAGCCATATGAGGCCTTCACTGGGCGTTTTATTTGAATATCATCCCCTGTGTTGTGGGTTGCCTTTCTATTCCTTTAGTGTTTAGTTTTGTGTTTTTCTAGTAAATAGAAGTCCTTGATTTTAATTTGGTCCATTTTCTCAATTTTCCTTTTATGATTAAATATTTTGTGTGTTTAAAAAAACCTGCCAATTCCAAGGATACAAAATGTCTTTCTAAAATCTTTATAAATTTTTTTCTGCACATTTTGATCTGCAACTGATCTGGAGTGTGTGTGTGTGTGTGTGTGTGTGTGTGTGTGTGTATCATGTGGGTTAAGGATCAGAAAACACTTTCCATTTAAATATGCAATCGACATAGCATCATATTTTGAAAAGACCAGTGTAGTGGGGATTATACTGTGGTGTCTTCTTTGCCATTGTGATGTTAATTTTATGTATCAAATTGGAGGGTGATTTTGGATGATTTTAACGTTGAAATCAGTAAACTCGGAGGGAGCAGATTGTCCTCCATAAGGTGGGTGGGCCTCATTGAATCAGTTGAAAGACTGAATAAAACAAAAAGAGCAGCCTCCTGAACAAAAAGGAGTTCTCCAGTACACTGCCTTTAGACTTCGTCTGCATCATTGGCTTTCCAGGATCTTGAATCTGTAGGCTCATATTGAGGATTTGGGCTTGTCGGGCTTCATAGCTGCATGTATCAATTCCTTATAATAAATCTTTCTCTATATATACATATCCCATTGGTTCTGTTTCTCTGGAGAGGCCTGAATAATACAGTTATACATAAGATAAACATGCATGTGTGATTTCTTTGAGCTTTCTATTCTACTTCATTTGTCTATTTTTTCATGTCAATATCTGTTTTTATAGTCATTTTCTACAAGACAGTTAATTTAAATCAAGCAACTTCACCAAAACCAGAATCAGAAGCCTCTGACCAAATATTTTGATGTAACAATATTGAGAAGGATGAAGGGGGTAAATAGGGAAAAAAAATTTTCTTTAATTTTACCAAATCCTTGTCATTCATAATAGGAATTAAAAAAATAAGATTTGAGACTAATATGTCAAGGGATACTCTGGTAAATTAATTATCTAGAAATTTGGAGTTATATGTCAGAAACTTCAAAAAAAAGTAAAGAATGTGGAAAATTCTACTTTTGGCATGACAGTAAGAGGAGCTCCATGGACCCACTCCTCTGAAACTGGTACAAAGTATAAGGGACAACCACTTAAACTTTTTGTAAATGGTCGGGTCAAAAAAACTCACACAGTTCAACAAAGAGAGCTCAGTATGAGCTGGGGGAGTCTATTTTGGACCAGGCCCCATTCCTTCCTTCCCTTCTCCCAATTCAACAAGATGAAAATTCCAGACCGTTGTACCTAAGAGCACAGGGTACCCTTCCCCTCATTCCCAGTTGAAAGGCTATCTTCTTAGGAAAAACAGGATATCAACATTTCTTATCCTGTCCCCAGTTATTTGCCACTGAAAGTAAGTTGTGTGTGAGTATGACCAAGATGTGAGGCTTCTTTATTTTACCCAGCCATCTTTGGTAAGGTGGAGGTTCTAACTAGGGCATGACATTGTTGAGAATACTGGGACCATAAAACTGTTGTCCCATTATAGAAAGTGATCATTTTATACTGGAAAGGCAAGCTGAGAAGACATGAAGCTGCTACATCTTATCCCCTTCACCACCTGCACTGAGGGCTCAGTTCCTAAGATAGAAATATTATTCAGAGGGCGCTTCGGTGGCTCAGTCAAGTAAGCCTCTGCCTTCGACTCAGCTCATGATTGCAGGGTCCTGAAATTGAGTCCTACATCAGGCTCCCTGAAGTAGGAAAGAGCTCATTGCTGTGGGGAGCACTCATTGCTGTGGGGAGCACTCATCGTTGTGGGGAGCACTCATTGTTGTGGGGAGCATTCATTGTTGCCATCCTCAACTCCAGAGCCTTGGCTTGGGGATTTCCCCTGAGGGAGAAGCAGGCCATAAAGCATAAAACTCTTAATTTCTTCCCAGGGTAACTGACTTATTTGTAACAGTGTGTGGAAAAGTTTAAGCCTATAGGTGCTCTCAAAAACAATGGAGATTTTGGTGAGAGGAAACTGGTGGAATCACTGCGTATATAAGCTAAACTGCAGGCTACTTTGTTCAGCTGTGAGAGCTATGGAGGGAGGCAGCTGAAGAAGTCCTCCTGGAGGTAGAACAAATCTCAAAACACCAACCTAAGCATTTTTGCTTCAGAACTCCAATTTGATCAATTACTCTGCAAAGTAATGTATGCCCCAATGCATTGGTGAGAACAATAAATTGATCAGGTGGTAATTAGTGGGGCCTACTTAACAGCTCTATGGTCAAGGAAACAGTCAAAGGGAACCCCACCAAAATGAAGGTCTCCCTGCAGTGACTGTGAGCTTACTCAAGGCTGTGTTGCACGGAGGAGCAACATCAGAAACTAAATGCTGCAGGTATCTGCAGATGTAGGGAGTAACAGTCTGAAATGTGCCCTCAAATAAAAATACCCTGAGAAAGATAGTACCCAGATTTGCTTCAAGATCTTATCTAAAGTGTCCAGTTTCCAACAAAAAATTATGAAACATGCAAAACAAAATGAAACAAATCAAACCAAAAACAAAGAACAAGCCCTGGAAAGTATGACCCATACACCAGGGATAAAGCAGGCAACAAAACACTTTAGGCCCCTGAGAGTGGCCAGAAGTCACCTATAACAGGAAAACTTCAAAGTATCCATTGTAAATATGTTCCCAAAGAACTAAATTCAACCATGATTAACAAATAAGAGAAGGTATAATGACAATACTGAATGAAATAGACAATACAATAAAGAGATAAAAACAAATTTTAAAGCTCCAAATGGAAATGCTGAAGTTGAATAGACAATAATTGAATGTAAAGTTCACTAGAGGAATTTGAAAGTAGAGTTGAGACTGGCAGAACAAAGAATTAATAAACTTGAAGAGAGATTACCAGATATATAATCCATAGAACACAAGAACAGATTAATGAAGAAAAATGAACAGAGATCCTTAGGGAAATATGGGACACAATGAAATGCACCAAAATGCATATAATAAGAGAACCAGGAGGAAAGAGGGAAAAGCAAAAAAAATTTAGAAGAAATCAAGCTGAAAACTCAAAGTTTATTCAAAAAGATTAACTTACACATCAAGGAAACTCAACAAACTTGAAGTAGGATAATTAAAAATATACTAATACAAGAACTATCAAAGGAAAAGGTTGAAAGCTGAAGACAAGTGGAAAATCTTGAAAGTATCAAGAGAAAAATAACTAGTCATTTACAAGGGAAACTTTATAGGATCTGAAACTGACTTTTATCAGAAACAATGGAGGCCAGAAGGAGTGGGGTAATATATTCAAAGTATTCAAATAAAAAACTGTCAACCATTAACCTTAAATCCAGCAAAACTACTTTCAAAAATGAAAATGAAATAGAGACTTTCCCAGTTAAATAAAAAAAACTGAAAGAATTTGTTGCTAGCAGAGCCATAATAATAATAAAGTTCTTTAGACTGAAAGCAAATGACCACATACAGTAATTTGAATCCACATTAGGAAAAAAAAAAAGAGCACAGGAAAGGTAATTATGTAATTATATAATATAAACCAAGGATCTGAACAGACAATTTTCCAAGGAAGATATACAAATGGCCAATAAACACATGAAAAGATGCCCCCAAATTACCAATCATTAGGGAAATGAAAATCAAAACTATAGTGAGATTTCACTTCATTTCCATTAACATAGCTACTATCAGTAAAACAAAGGAACAAAAAATAAACAAGTGTTGGTGGAATGCAGAGAAATTGAAACCCTTGAGCACTGTTTGGTAGGAATGCAAAATGGTACAGCTGCTGTAGAAAGAGTAGATTAAGTTTGGTAATGAAGAGGGTGATGGGGTTTGTTGTCTGATGTCACAAAAATGTTCTAGAATTAGTGGTGATGATGGTTGCACATAGCTATGAATATAGTAAACTATTGAATTGTGTGTTTTAAATGGGCTTATTGAATGCTATGTGAATTATAGCCCAAAAAATGTTTAAAAAAAAAAAGAAAAATGTTAACAAAAATGGTTGCCTCTAAAGAGCAGATTTCAGAACTGGGGAATATAGGGAATTGCTACTTGTTATGTTCCTAAGTCCTACAGTACTCTTTGATCTTACTCACGATCCTGTGCTTTACTAAAAATGAAAATACATTAAAATAGCATGTAATAAAAACTCTTGGCTTAGTAATGATTAAGTTAAAATAAGTGAAGACAAATATGTGTGTGTATATATATATATATATATATATATATATATATATATATGCAGGAAGAAGTGTCACATTTATGCAATCTTTTATCTACTTCTGTAGCCAGATATATTTTGGAATTCAAAAACCATTTTTTTTTTGTATTTTAAAAAGGCGATATGGCACATATACTGTTCATTATGTAATAACCCTGATATGACCAAGGATAATGCTACATAATCAAATGCATTAATATTTCTATAGCCAAATACACGAATATTTACACTAAATGCAATAGAGTCTAAAAAGCAGCTTTATGATAATTTAGGTTCAACTTTTGCTACCAAATAAATGAAGGCCAGATTTTCTGCCAAATTATTTAGGAAAAAAAAAGAAAAAACAATAATTTTCACTTTTCTTTTTTTTTTTTTTAATTCCAAATCACAGATGAGGGCTGCTGTTCTATAAACCAATATGATTAGACTATATTCTGTATCACCCCATTTCAACTTGTGACCAATGTAAGTTTTTATATCAATTAGTGATTCTAGAATATTTTAACTACTTTTATTGTTAAAATTTGTTACAAATGAAGATGATGCCTTGGTAATTTTCACACAAATGAGTCAACGAACTTTTTTAATTTGGCATTACATGAATTAAGATTACTGTTTCATGTGGGTTGCTTATATTAATGAACCAGCTGGCAGGAATAGATGTCATATTCAAATTGTATTTTGTCAATATCCAAATATACTTCTTCTTTTGTATGGTTCTAAGGTAGTTTTCAAAATGTCCTTTTAAAACTCTCTATCTTCTCTCTTCTTTGAATTAAAGTGTCCCCACACTAAACCCTTTGGATTTGCTCTTAAACTTTCTTTTTGCCCTAATCTGTACTACCCCTCTTCCATGTCCAATTATCTCCAGTTAGCTGCCAAAATGCTTCTTGCAGACTCTTCTTAAGTCATCTCTTCCAAACTGAGGAAGATTTCCTTTCTCATGTCTTTTTTATATTGAGCTTATCCAAGCTTTCTCACCGAAGAACTAAAATTTGTTTGGGCCTGTGGAAATTTTGAACATCTGAGGAGCTAAAAGTAAGACCAAAAAACATCCCAGTAACGAGATTGTCATCATGTGGAAAGTCAAGGATTATGCAATTAGATACTAGTCATGTGAATAAAGCTATGTGAATAAGGAACTTCAAGTTCTTTCTTGGCCAAGGTCCCCCCTGTGCTTGGATGCTTTTTGCCTTTAGATTCCTGAACCATCTAGAAAAGATGCATCCTAAAATATCCTCCAAGGCAAAGCCACTCATCTGAGAATGTACATTCTGACATGAAAAGTTAACAAAAGTAGTATTAGTTTGCCCAATAAGATTGTAAAACTTTAGTTACATTTTGAAAAAAGGAAGCATTCTTTGTGAGTAGTATTAGTCCCTGAGTTGGACCAGAAGTCTCATCGACTTCAGTGACTGGCTATGTCCCAAATGTAGGAAAGGGATGGAATTGACCTGAATTCCCAAACATATTCAGAGATCCAAATAGAAAATGAGGAAATATTGTAAGATTTCCTTTGTAATATTTTATGTGCAAAAGAGAGTATTCATTTATTTAAAAAAAAAAAAGGTCAATTCTGTGCATGGCAAAACCCAAGGAACTGCAAGATTCTGAAAGGTGTGCTTCCCATTTTGTTCATAACATTGTGAAAGAAGGGCTTGGGGCTTAGAAGGGCTTTTCTTAAAGCCTGCTTATTTTCATTGTGGATAAAATTTGCTTCCACAGTTGCTTTGTGTTAAGAAAACACAATCAATTAAAAGGTGCTCATTCGAGGAAACAGAGCATAAATGCCAGAGATTATGAGTTATAATATAGCAATCTCATCAGGTACTTAAATAGGATTTGTTGTTTTCCATGTCTCATAAACTGTGTTTGTATCTTGTAATTTACCTTCTCCCTCACTGTCAGAAAGTTTATTGTATTTTTTTATTCTTTCAATTTTTTCTTACTATCACCTGTTTTCAGAATTCTTTCCAAATTTTTAGAGCTCTTGTTAATTATATGTTAGAGAATCACCAATTAAATGCTGCCTTTCATAAATTTGAAATAAAAGAAAATGACCTCTAGGAGTTGTTCTACCAGATTTAAAATAATTCTGAAGTATGCAATAGTCACAGGTATAGGAATAGGAATACACAAATTGACCAATAAAATAATACAGAACTCCAAGCAGATCCATATATATGCATGAACTTGTTAAATAATTGATGTGGCATGGCAGAATTCAAATAAAAGGAGACACTTTTGACTGTATAATACTAAAAAAACAGCTTTGTTTCCTATGAGATACCATACACAACAATCAATTCAGATTGATAAAAGATAAATGTTTAAAAATTAGTCTAAAATATAAAAATGTATCTTTAAAATCATGATTCATAAGCAAATGTTTAAAGAAACCATTAAAATATTTATAATTAAAAGAAATTACAGATATACTTGTCTGCATGAAAATTAAAAACTTTTATTAAAAAGAGAACCAAGAGATCAGTTATAGACTAGAAAAGTTATTAACCCATGTTATTGATAAAAAAAAAAAATAGTATCTGGGGCACCTGGGTGGCTCAATGGGTTAAAGCCTCTGCTTTCGGCTCAGGTCATGATCTCAGGGTCCTGAGATTAAGCCCCACATCAGGCTCTCTCTGCTCAGCAGGGAGCCTGGTTCCCCCATCTCTCTCCCCCTGCTGCTCTGCCTGCTTGTGATCTCTCCCTCTTTCTGTCAAATAAATAAATAAAATCTTTTAAAAAAATTAATATGTGATATGAATAAATAATCCCTAAAAATCAGTAAGAAAAATACACATAAAAATAGACAAGAATTTGAGCAGACTTTTCTCAGAAAGAGAAATAAGAATGAGCATAGGTGCTCAACTTTATTGGTAATTAGGGAAATGCAACATAAGACCAAATGAGATACCATTTTATGCCGATCAGATGCACAAATATTGGTGTCAGGATAAATCAAATTCCTTGAACAATTCCTAGAACATAGTGAAATTCAATTAGTAATCGTTGGGAGAATGAATAAATAAGTAGGACTCATATAATTTCTGTGGGAGGAAAAATAGCCATGACATTTACAGAAACAACTTGGTATTATCTAGTAAAATTGACTTCCATATGCCTATGACCCTAAAACCTGGGAACTCCCTGTGTGTGTTTGTGTGTATCCTGAATAAGTGCATCAGATATATGTATAAAAACACTGTTAACATTGTTTGTAATAGCATTACAAATAAACAAACTGGACATAATTCAAATGCTCATTAATAAGACTTTGTATAAATAATAATATAATTGTGAGTTGATTATAATCACCAAAATAAATGTTATGCATCAATCAAAGTAAGTGTCCTGCAACTACACAAATATGAATGTATCTTTGAAAATAACACCACATGAAAAAAAGCAAATTGCAAAAGTCTGCATATTGACTAATTTTATTATGATAAAACTCAAAATCATGCAAACTATAGAATACTATAGTATTCTATAGTAACATACATGTACTCTGAAAGAAAACCTATTTTGGGAAACCACTGAATGACAAACCAGAAAAATATGCTCGTTTCTTGAGTAGAGTAGGGGTGTGATGAAATGGGAGGGAACATATAAATAGATACTTCTAAGTAATAGCTAAGTTCTCAGGTAGGTATCCAAACATGGGTATTCACTGTATTATTATGTCTCATAGTGCATTTGATGTATATACTATTCAGCTTATGATTAACTTACATATTAATTTATAATACATAAGTTTATATATATAAATATATAATTTACATATAAATATACACAGTTAAAAATAAGTGATTAAATTATAATAAAATTATTTAACACATGGAAAGCTTTTAGAACACACATGTTATTGTCATACGCTAAAAGAATGTTGAAATTTAATTATTTACATTTTTTCCATTTATTTTCTAAAATAATGAATCTACAGTAAGTGTATTAATCTTTATATGTAACTATGTATATATATATACATTCAGAATGTAAATTTTTTTAAATTTATACGATTTGATGTATTGGGTTTCGCTAAATCACCAATGTTTATTGGCAATGGTTAATATTCCTCTGATTGGAAAATGCTTCAAAATACATCTACATTGATCTGTGACAGTTGGACATATGAAAATATAATAGTAATTGATGTTTTTAAAAATTAGTCCTAAATTTGGTTTATAAAAAGCAAGATATAAGTTAGTCAGCTTGTGTATTTTTTAAGAGTAGAATCAGATGAATTAAAAAATCCTTTCATTGAAATTTTATAGTTTGTTTGTTTATTTATTTATTTATTTATTTATATGACAGAGAGGGAGAGAGCACAAGCAGGCAGAGAGAGAGAGAGGGAAAAATATGCTTCCTGCTGAGCCCCAGGTGGGGCTTGATCCCAGGACTTTAGGATCATGACTTGAGCTGAGGGCAGCCACTTAACCAACTGAGCCATCCAGGCACCCCAGAAATTTTTTAGATTTTATAAAATACTTTCCAATACTATTTATTTTTTTTCAACAAATGTGAAAAAACAGAAAAGGAAAAATAATACTAGAAAAACATTGGTGTGTACAAAACATTGAATGTAGTTTTATTTCATAAAACCATACTTAGCACACATGTGTAGTAATTTTATTTTGACATTTTGCCTTATCTTCAGTAATAGTTGAAGAAATAGGGCATCAAGAGATTTACTGAAGTGTTGATTATTAATTTTCATATGAACTCATTTTATGTCTCCTGAATGACCAAAAATGTATTCCTTCCATGTGAGCCATGAACACTTTTTAATTGCAGAAGACATACAAAAATAACCTAATGTCTCAGCATTTAGATCAGTAACATTTTCTTTTAATGCTGTATTTAGATATTGCTGTATCAGAGATAGATTTCTCTATATATTAATTTATAATATCAAATTTTTGTTTTCATTGCTATCACCTTGAGAAACTAATATATGCAAAAAGTAGGATAATCACAGATCATTTTTAATGTTGATGCTATTTCTCATTTTTAACAGTTTCCACAATTTCATGATAATGGATGTTCTAGTAGGTAAATGAAAAAATCAAATTGAATAACATAATTATAATAACTAGAATGATAAGTATAAATCATATCCATATAGAACATTATTTTTGAAAAGGGATGATATTACATTGCTAGGGTATTTTGTAAATTTGTGAAGGAGACTATTGGGAGAGCCTGTTTAGTAAGATAAAGAACCAAAAATACTCTCCATGGGAGGACATTGACATACTGTTCCTCATTCCGTATGACTTCTAAATGTCTCATTGGACAACTCTTGTATATTTAAAAGCGTGCTTGTAACTTTTTTAGTCTACAGTTAAGCTCTAGTTTGCCTACAAACAAAACATGTTTACAAACACATTTTTAAGGGAGAAGTACAACTCCTGTGTAAATCAAACATTGTACTCAGTGTAACCTAGCACATTATCAAGAACTCTCCACTTCTTCTCATGTCCTAGCAGCGATACCTGATGGTACTTATGCTGCCAAAACAACTTGTATCAGTGTGTAATTGTAGTCATTGTATTCATACATATAAATGTACACACCCAACTACTTAATTATATTTTTTAACGCAGTAAATGCCTGAGCATTTACATATTGATATGTGTCTTCTTTATATCACAGTCAATATTACATTGATTACTGCGAGGGAGAACAATATTTATGTGATTAGTTGTATTATTATACATGTTATTTCATGATGCAAAGGAGAACACTGGAAATAATAAGGTTGAGAACCATTGTAGTAGAGGATATATTAGATGATGATCAATGGGAATATTACCTTACATCTTCAGTGCCTACTGTGTTCTAGGCTTCTAAGAGATTTTGGGAAACTGAAGAGCCTGTCTGTAAACTTCTACAGACCAGATCCTATGTTGAGTCAATTTTACAAATTCAGTATCTTAAAAAATGCTTGTGGAGTACAGTTTATATTACATTGCTATTTTAAGTCCATTCTATAGTTGTGTACTAAACATAGAGATTACAAATAAAGAATACAGTTATTGTATTCTTTATTCAGTCAAAAACTTGGGCCTAAGGCAGACTTGTTTGTTACTAAAAATACATTATCAGATTCTGATGAAAAATCACCTAGAGAAGCATGGATAAAGTGCCAAGGAGCATGGAGATGACTGCATTTAGTTTATAACAGAGGTGGCCCTAGTTCTGGCCATTGCTGCATTGATAGAATCACAGAAAGTTGATATGAGAATGCACCTTCAAGGGGTGGTAGGAATAATTGAGCCTCAATGAAAGGTATGTTCATTAAAGAGGAAGCTGCTTGGGGGCCCCTTGGTGGCTCAGTCAGGTAAGCGTCTGACTCTTGTTTCAGCTCAGGTCATGATCTCAGGTCAAGATCTTGGTTGTGAGATCGAGCCCCTTATGGGTCTTGATGCTGAGCTAGGAGTCTGCTTAAAAGTCTCTCCCCCTCTGCCCCTCCCACTCCACCCTCTCTCTCTCTCTCTTTCTCAGGAAAAAAAAAAAAAAAAGAAGAAAAATAAATAAAAAAGTAGTCTGGTGTTGATTAAGCTTATAGTGATTAAGGTCCATGAAGTGGAGAAAATGGCAGTAGTACAATGAAAAATAAGTTGAGAAAAAATAAGTTTAGCATAAGTCAGAGCTAAAAAGAAAGGCACCAAATCTTTAGAGGTGATTACCAATCTTGTGGTGAAGAAGAAGCCATAACATAGATACATTAGTTTTGGTCTGTCTGGAATGTTGAAAATCAGTATCACTACTATATTTAAAAAAACAAAGTAATCACTGGCTTCCTTTTCTTCTAGGCTCTCAAATCTCTGTGGCCATACTTTAATGACTGCTGTTATAAAATTTGTTATACTTTATTTATATAAATTCTTTTAAATGTGCACTTCTTAAGCATTAAGTATGGTATGAATTATTTCACAAAACCTAACACATATCAAGCTAATATTTGGTAAATACTTCAACAAATAGTGAAATAAAGGCATTATCATTATTGGTAATATTTTTTTTTAAGATTTTACTTATTTATTTGGTACAGAGAGAGACCACAAGTAGGCAGAGAGGCAAGCAGAGATAGAGGGAAGCACGCTCCCGGCTGAGCAGAGAGTCTGATGCCGGCTTCGATCCCAGGACCCTGAGATCATGACCTGAGCCGAAGGCAGAGGCTTAACCCACTGAGCCACCCAGGCACCCCATTATTGGTAATATTAACCACAAACTATAACATCCAGAATTTGGGATTTTTTTATTCATTTTTCTCAGCCAGTGTATTAAATTTGAACCATTGTATCATTTGTCTCTATTATTTAAGGAGTATGTACTGTTGTTATCCATTTCCACAGGCTGAACACTATTTGGTAGATGTTTTTATTTTTTTTTTAATTAAAACTTTTTTTTTAAGATTTTATTTATTTATTTTGACAGAGAGAGAGAGAGATCACAAGTAGGCAGAGAAGCAGGCAGAGAGAGAGGTGGAAACAGGCTCCCTGCTGAGCAGAAAGCCCGATGCGGGGCTCCATCCCAGGACCCTGAGATCATGAGCCAAAAGCAGAGGCTTAGTTTGTTTTTATATACTAGCTGAGTCAATTATGTCATGAAACTTTGAGCATTTAGAACTTTATTCTTTATCACTAATGATATATATATCAGTCAGAGAGAGAACAAAGAGGGGCACTTGAGTATACATATGACAAACTTTTAATAGTGCCATATGCTTTTATTCTAGTGAGTTGAATTGCTACAAATAAAAATTCATTTGCTTAAACATTCACTTTTGTCTTCATTCACTACAGTTATCCCTTCCAGCTCTTATTTTCATTATTATGTTTCATTAAAGCAACTATAGCAAACATTTTGTAACAATTGAAAAGTAAACTTAGCTATTTAAAAAACAACTTGGGGAGCACGGGTGGCTCAGTTGGGTAGGCACCCCAATCGATTTTGGCTCAGGTCATGATCTCAGAGCCCTGAGATCCAGGCCTGTATCAGGCTCTGCACTTGGTGTGGAAACTGATTAAGATTCTCTCTCTCCCTCTCCATCTTCCCCTCCTCTCTCTATCTCTCTCTCCCTCTCTAAAAATATAAACAGAAGAAAGAAGAAAGAGAAAGAAAGAAAGAGGGACAAAGAAAGGAAGGAAAGAAAGAAAGAAGGATTTGAGAGTATCTATATAATTTTTAAATATTCATAACTTTTGACTTAGTTTTTATTCCAGGAATCTATTCAACAGATACACTCACACATTGTTGATAGATGGATGGATGGATGGATGGATGGATGAGTAGATAAGTACATAGGTAGATAGATAGATAGAGTAGATAGAGACATTAACATGGCATGATTCATAAGCAGGAAAAAAATTGTGACCTAAATGTCCTTTTTTTAGATTGATTAAGTGAATTTTTGTACATGTAAATAATTCAATAATATGTTTATTTAATTGATCTATATAACTCAATGTGAAAAAATATCTATTCTTATTATTTAGTTAAAAAATTACTCAAGTTGAAAACAGAATACAGAATATCACCTATTTAAAAAAGGAAAAAAGAAAGAAAAAGAAAAAAGCATCTAGAAAGATATATGTCAGTATATGTTCACTATAATTTCTTCTACAGAATAAAATTTAACGATTTGGGAGAACAGGAACAAGGAAATACATGAATATCTCTTATTATGGTTTGGTTCCTTATGATAAACATATATTAATTTCTCATTAAAATATCAGATAGAGGTTAAGACAGAGTAAACAGGCAAGAATTTGCCAAGCCTTTTCTAAATTATTGCATATTTTGCACAAAACATAAAAATATATCTTTAAGAATCTGAATTCTGTACTCAAGTTGTCAAAAGTGAAGAATATTTGTAATTTCAAGTGACACAGTATGGATAAGAGACAGATGGAAGTTAATGTAATATTTGAGTTTAGACAATGATTTCAAACTACCCTCCACTGGTCTGTTAAAAAAAAAAATAAAAGTACTAAGAATGAACAATGAAACTGACTGATCTGAAAGCATCCTCATTTATTTTTCTCTGGGTAGTCTGTGATGGAGATGCCTAATGACTGGTGAAATACCCAGAAGGCAGGCTGCAGAAAATGGTGGAAAAAGTAAAAGCTATGAGCTATTAACACCCTGGACAGTTGAAAGTTGATGATTCTTTGAATAAAGGAAATACAAGATAAATGCTAAAAATCACTATTTAATATCTCACTGTCCCCACTAATCAGTTTTGCTGGAGCTGAATCACAATAGTCTATTAGATTTATATCATTCTAAACTACATTCAGAAACTTGATGGAATTTTACATATATATCCTATGTCATTAAAATTAATTCTGTCCTAGAAGCTTGTAATGGAAGTTTTCTTCTCTCTCTCTCCCTCCCTCCCTCTCTCTCTTTCTATCTCAATGTAAATTATAAGAAATGCTTCAGATATTTTTCAGAGCTCTTAAAGAATAGTATTGGGAATAAAATACTACGTGTAAACAGCTTAACAATTTACTCATGCTAAGAAAAATCTGCTCATTTTGTGAAAGAGATGCTCACGGCTTTGCTGAAACCTGCATAAGCAACCTTTAGTATAAAAGACACTATGAAAACTTCTCCCAAATCATTTACCTGAAGGAACCTGGCTGTTCTCTAGAGGAGCCAAAGCTTCACAAGACCCAAAGCTTCTTAGAGCTGCTAGCCCATTACTCAATTATTCCTCAGAGGGATGGTAACTGCATCATAGATTACAGCTTAACTCTATTTTCCACAACATGATAGTTTATAAAATTACAGTCTATGCTAGAGCATTTCTGTTTGATTTATGCCCAGCCCGAGGCATGAAATCTGCTTCCTTCCAGGAGGAAATTATGTTTCTTGAAAGGGGAGAGTAGATGACAGCCATAAAATAACTCTGATCCCCTCCCCCTCCTCTCGTTACCTACGTTCTTTATTTCTCACAAAAAAAAAGAGAGTTAGGAGATTACTAATGTCTCTGGTTTGGGTAAATGGTAAAGGTTTGTCTTTTCTTTGATTTCTTGGATGCATATGTTTTTAAACTTTTTACTGTAACCAATGTTTGTCCAGAAATTGGTTAAATTTAAGGCTAGAGGGAAAAATTAATAAATTCCAACTTTGTTATTTAGCCCATTTTATACCATTGCCTTTCTGATGAAACAATCATTTTTTGATGTGTGCAACTTAGTGAATAATGATGTTTAAAACTGACCTTGGTGGGTCACAGGTTAATTCAATTTCCATTTACTCATGAGTAAGAAATATTCCCATTGAAACAAAATGAGAAAAGGGGTGAGGAAGAGCTATTTTAAAAACTACATTAACACATGTTATGGGAACACAAGAGAAACATTTCCTTTAGCCGTTCAAAGAAAAATTCTGTATATTGATACTAGAGCATGAGAAAAGTGACAACCAAAAATGGCATAAATTAGATAAGATCTGAGAGTACAGGTTATCTTATTTTTAACAGTCAATTCAGTTTTGGCATGATGATTTAATGAAAGAGTGGGATCTTTTAAATACTCTTGTTTGTTATTAAAAGTCTAAATGTGGTACAGTAAAATGCAGTGGATGGAAGAGAAAGATATTTTCCTATTTTAAGCTAGTCAAAAGCACATATTTCTTTTTCTCCAGTTTTCTATTTTATATAAGCACTGGTAATTGTTTGAAAGAAGAATATAAGGTTTTTGTGTGAATTGCAACAATACAGTGGTAGTTACCCTTCAAGTTTCTAAGAATCTATAATTTGTATTTTTGCATCTTCTAGTTTGGACTATGAAGACTAACAACAGATACAAGTAATAAGGCAACAAGCTTCTATTTGAATAAATGGTTTGAGACTCTGATGGTTGTCATGATGGTTCTTTCAATGGGAAGACTATCCTGTCTGAGAGCCCCAAGCTATGCAGCCACACCAGTTACACAGAACTTCTGACTGGGTCTTATTGCCAGAAGGGCAAAACAGATCTAACTGGTACAGTCCAAAGTTTTTTACCCATTGAAACACAAAATCTAATCAAACTTTTGAGTGAATTGGACAGATGTTTTTGTACCTTGTAAGCTGGGCTTCTAGTAAATGCACAAACATCCTAACTGGAAACGAGTTTACTAAATTGAATGGGAATTGCATTGAAATACACCACTGAGAATTGGACAATGTGTAGTCCCAAAGAAGGATTCTGGGCTTATGTTGTAAGAAGCAGGAAATATGTTGCAGATTTGGAATTATTATAAAATACATGAAAACTGCAATGAATATTGTGAAGATATTATTTTAATGTACCTTTACTTTTTGGAGTAAATCAAATTATAATCTTCTTCTTCACCTTCTCTTAGTCCTTCTCTTTCTTCCTCAAAAAAGAGATCACATTAAGCCAGGAGAACCTTGGAAGACCTATATTCTTTCCTCCAGAAAGTATATCTAGGTGTGTTATTTTATAACTTTAAATTCGAAATCATACCATCCTTCCATCCTAGAAAGTAAGATGAGTAGGTTTGAAGTATCTTTAGAACCTTATCTTCAGTACTAGGATTTATTTTATGTTGGAATTTAACATTTCTTATTTCTTTCTAAAGAAAATGACTCATAATCTCTAAGAAAAAAGAGAAATTGGAGAAGTTAAAAAAAAACACATGGTGTTACTTTTTTAAAAAATAACATTTCAAAGAACAATATTAATAAAATTGTTACAAATAACTGGTGAATTTTCCTCATATAGGGGAAATGAAAACATAAACCATTTATTTCTCGTATTTGCATATTTTAAAATTAACATCTAGCAAAAGGTATATAAAGGATCAATATTTCCATTTGGCCTTATATATTAATACATATTGAGAGAATGACTTTGTTAACATAAGCCGGTACTGTATTTTGGCACAGGGCAGTGATATGTTTCAGTCAGTTTTATTTCAATCATTCTAGAGTGAATAGAACAAAAATATGAACAATCAAAAAAAATATGACAATAGCCAACAGCCTAACTATCCTGATCTAAAACTCTAATTTAAAATTCTGGAAGCATACTTAATAAAATATGCAAACAGCAAGAAGAATTATTGAAATAATCTTTCATTTGGAGACATGCCATATTCCAAGCAGATGGGTGATACGACTGGAAGTGGAGATATTGAATAAAGTTGTCAAAGAGGCTAAATATTTTCATCAATATGACACTTTATTAGTCATTCAGCCTTTACAAAACAAACACCAAATCATCGCTGGGGCCCGGGTTTACCTGTTGTGATGCTGCATCAATCCTTTACTTTCAAGCATTCCAGTCAAACCATACATTTAAATGAAGTTGGTAGAAACAATGGGACTTCTACACCTGGTTTTACAAATCTATCCCTCCTCAATGGGACTTGTGAATTGTGTGGAAATGTTTTGCTATTGTAAAACCAGGTGGTTCAATTAAATGCATAAATTGATGCAAACCAGAGGGTTTTTTGCTGATGCTATACATTTTAGAACAAAGTTGGAGTTATATTCTTATAAAGCAATAAAATCTGGACACAGAGCTGCTAATGTATTTCAGTGTGATTTCAGTAAAGACAATGGTTTTTTTGAAGATATACGATGGCTGGTAGCATTTTTCTCCAAGAAAAGAAAAGAAACACAATAGAGAAAATTATCTTGGCAATTTAAAAACAATTACATATTTAGGTTTAGCAAATTTTTCATAAAATAATCAGTTACTGAAATTGAGAAAAAAAGATTTTGTGTCTGCTATAGTTGTTGAAAAGATCAATGCTTTATGGTTTAGTGGGCATTACCTAAAGGGGTAAAAGCCCTTAACTCACCATGAGGAAGAACCTACTAAATTCTTCACAATGTAGATGAATGATATTTTATACAATTGATAACTTCTAGAAATAAGTATCTTAACATCCATCATTTAAAAAATTTTTTTGCATATTATATAATTTTAAATATGGCTTTTTTAGTGAAAAAGCTAAGACAAAATGAATTTTCTTTGAAAAAGACAAAGTATCTTTAAATATTTTTAAGCTGGAGGAAGTGTTCTAATAAAATATTTACAAACCAAATTAATTTCTGCACTAAACAGAGTATTGCACATGTTTAGGAACTAGTGATTGACAGAGATATGGGAAGAGAGACAACTCCTTGTTCTATAAAAATATACAAGAATGTACTTCCAAAAAGTGTTTAAAAACAGATATTTTGATGGCCTCATATGGCCATTAACCAAGAGACCCCATGAAGAAAATGAAGTCCACAAAAATGCCATCATTGTACTTATAATTAACAAGAGTTCTGCAAGAAAGGAAAGCCAGAAACGATCTTTTCCCTCTAATGGACTGGAATACACTCCTTATGAAGCTTCTTACATAAAGAATAAGAGTTATGTCTAAATATGAATATGAATGTAAGTTTTGGGGTTTTTTTTTTTTTTAGATTTTATTTCTTTATTTGACACAGAGAGAGAGAGCACAAGTAGGCAGAGCGGCAGGCAGAAGAAGAGGGAGAAGTGGGCTCTTCACTGAGCAGGAAGCCCATTGTGGAGCTCGATCCCAGGACCCTGGGATCATGACCTGAGCCGAAGGCAGCCACTTAACTGGCTGAGCCACCCAGGCATCCCTGAATGTAGATTTAAATTGCAACACCTGTTTTTCTTACCACCACCATCCCTCCCTCAAAATCTTCTAATCTGGAGCTAAATGCTGGCAACTGTGTGCACTATCTCTGTGAGATTGTGATAAAGGAAGAAGTGAGGGACGCCTGGGTGGCTCAGTTGGTTAAGCAGCTGCCTTCGGCTCAGGTCATGATCCCAGCGTCCTGGGATCGAGTCCCACATCGGGCTCCTTGCTCCGCAGGGAGCCTACTTCTCCCTCTGACTCTGTCTGCCACTCTGTCTGCCTGTGCTTGCTCTCGCACTCTCTCTCTCTCTCTCTCTGACAAATAAATAGAATCTTTAAAAAAAAAAGAAGTGAATGAACTGAGTAAAAAGGGACCTCAAGCAGAATTATATACATATAAGTAATTACAAAATCATAAAAACAAAATTATCTAAGGAAGTCAGGTTACTATAGCAATGTATTCAACACTAGTCTGCTTGTAAACTGTTATCTAATGAGCAAGTATCTACTGTGATAAACATATGACCTATAAGTTTATCACAGACCTATTTGCCTGTGGAAGAAGACACAACTTAAATATTCTGTACATTTGATAAGCAAACTTTGGTAAACAACTTATAGGTAGGTAATATGTCTTTATATCACAGAATATACACAATAGTAAAACTGCTTCAATTTAAAACAAGATTCCAACCAACATAACATCATGTTTGTTATAGATTATTTCTTTTTTTAATTGTGTTATTTTATTCACCATACATCATTTGTTCTTGATGTAGTGTTCCAAGATTTATTGTTTGCGTATAACACCCAGTGCTTCATGCAATCCATGCCCTGCTTAATACCCATTACCAGGTTCACCCATCCCCCCATCCTCCTTCCCTTCTAAAACCCTGGGTTTCCCAGAACCCATAATTTCTCACTGTTCTTTTCCCACTCTGATTTCTGCGCCTTCATTTTTCCCTTCTCCTAATGTCCTCCATGCTATTCCTTATTTTTCACAAATAAGTGAAACCATATGATAATTGATTTTCTCCGCTTGACTTATTTCACTCAGCATAATCTCCTCTAGTCCCATCCATGTTGTTGCAAAAGTTGGGTATTCATCCTTTCTGATGGTTGAGTAATATGCCATTGTACAATGTACCACATCTTCTTCATCCATTCATTTGTTGAAGGGTATCTCAGCTGTTTCTACAGTTTGCTTAATGTGGACATTCCTGTTATGAACCTTGGGGTACATATGGCCCCTCTTTTCACTACACCTGTATCTTTGGGGTTAATACCCAGTAGTGCAATTACCAAGTCATAGAGTAGCTCTATTTTTATTTTTGAGGAATCTCCACATTGTTTTCTCAAGTGGCTGCACTAGCTTACATTCCCACCAACAGTCTAAGAGGGATCCCCTTTCTCCACATCTTCTCCAAGATTTGCTGTTTCTTGCCTTGTTAATTTTTACTATTCTAACTGGTGTAAGGTGGTACCTCAACGCAGTTTCGATTTGAATTTCCCTGATGCCTAATGAACATTTTTTCATGTGTCTGCTAGCCATTTGCATGTCTTCATTGGAGAACTGTCTGTTCATGTCCTCTGACCATTTTTTTACTTGATTATCTGTTTTTGGGGTGTTGAGTTAGCCCTTTGTCTGTAGTGTCATTTGCGAATATCTTCTCCCATTCTGTGCATTGCCTCTTTGTTTTGTCGACTGTTTCCTTTGCTGTGGGGAAGATTTTAATCTTGATGAAGTCTCAAAAGTTCATTTTTGCTTTTGTTTCCCTTGCCTTTGGAGACATATCTTGAAAGAAGTTTCTGTGACTGATGTAAAAGAGGTTACTGCCTATGTTCTCCTCTAGGATTTTGATGGATTCCTGTGTCACATTGAGGTGTTTCATCCATTTTGAGTTTATCTTTGTGTATGGTGTAAGAGAATGGTTGAGTAAATGGCACTGGGAAAATTGGAAGTTATGTATAAAGATTATTTTTTATCTGAAAAACAAAACTACACTATCTGAAAGCTCTTTAGACGTCAGTATCATAACATTTTTTCTGATGATGTCACTAAAGATGTTAATCACAATGAATATTCTTGTCTGGCCAATCCCAGCCATCAGTGAACCATCATGGCCTCTTGTCTATCATACTATCTTGGTTATGGTAGACAGCTTCCAAAAAGTCCAACACACCACTGGGTCACTGGGCACTCTATTTCCCCAGAGTAGAGCTTATTCAAACTTATAGTTCACTTTATATATAATCATGAGCAGCACTGTTCTTGATATTCCTAATGTGTGATGACAAGTTTTTTTGAGCATACCTGTCAGGACAATAATTGACACATCTACTCTTTCCTTCTTCACTCTCATTGTCATGACAATCATCTACGTGTTTTGTTGCAATACCATGCTCTAGAAGTATTTTGCCATATTTTTCAGGGAGCCTTGTGTGTCAATATAATACTCTTTTGGGCTTGAATCATTGCACTTCATTCAAAATTCAGGCATTATAATATTTCTGTTTATCTGGTTTGAAACAGGCTGGTTGGAATCATCATCATGTAGGATAATCGTAGCATGAGCAAAGGACAGGATATTTTTATGCTATATTTTAGCATCACCATTTTCCCCCTCAATTTCTTATTTAACTCTTTCAGCTTTTCAGCTAATTTTCTTAGTTTTCTAAGCTAGCATTCTATTCAGCATCATTGATATAAGTTAAGTCTCCATCACTGATACAAGTTAAGTCTCCTTGAATCATAGTTCTGAATCCAATGTTTCTATTATAGGATCCTCCTGGTAATGCTCCTCAAAATCTGCCAAATAATTAAACTGTTCATCTCCTTCAACAACATATTTCAGTTCCAACAGTGAATCATGACATGAGTCATTTGAAATTGTCATTGTTGCTCTGCCCTTTCTTATCATCAGTGAAGATGGAGAGAACAAACTCTAGGTCTGCTCTTCTCTCTCATTCCTTTGTACATGGAAGCTGCCAACTTTTGCTTTTTCTGCCCCCTTTTCAGAGCATTGCCCATGTAACCACCACTCAGAGGTAAGATCTGCAAAATTCAACTGAGATTACAATTTAATAGCATCTCCGTTATTTTCTGTTAATTGCTCATACTGTTCCATATAATACTGTAAAACAGCCAATGTCACTAATCTCTCTCCTCCGTATAGGTCATTACAGTGAATCTTAATATGTGTAACAGGTAAATTTCTTCCAATGGAAAGAGTTAACTTTTGCTAGGCATTATCTTAAATTGCCATTAACTTCTCTTGCCAACAGTAGGTTTTCTATTTCTATAGCAGTGATATTTGGGTGACCCTATCTCTGTGATACCATGTTCTTCCTGCTATTTGCCCATGGACTACTGGTCCTATCCACAGGCCAACCTAAGGGAGGCCCCTCAGGGCAGGCAAGAATGAGGCAAAGCCAAAGCCACACACATCCCACTCCAAGCCTGAGAATTCTGAAGCTGTTATAGCCACATCCTCAAGACAGGTGTATTCTTACATTGGCTATTATTTTTAATTATATTAGTCAGGAAAATTAACCTATCATAGCAGTAATCTCATCTGTTTTATTACTTTTTTCTAAATATTTATCAGAGGGGCCTGGGTGACACAGTCAGCTAGGCTTCCGACTGGATCTCTGCCCAGGTCTTGATCTCAGGGTCATGGGATCCAGCCAGCACCAGGCTCTGTGCTCTATGCTCCACTCCAGTCTGCTTAGGACTCTCTTTCCCTCCCTGCTGCCCCTGCCTCACACTCTCTTTTTGTCTCTCTTTCTAAAATAAATAAATCTTTAAAAAAATTAAAAATAAAAAAATCTATCAATTCTGATAGAAACCCCTATTAATGTATGAATTAATTGCACAAAATAGTTCACAATTAATAGCACAGAGTATTTCAGACAGAGCCCATGTTTCAGACATCTCTTCTTAATATTTGGCTTTAAAAATCTATCTTGACTGGGGCACCTGGGTGGCTCAGTGGGTTAAAGCCTCTGCCTTCGGCTCAGGTCATGATCCCAGGGTCCTGGGATCGAGTCCCGCATCTGGCTCTTTGCTCTGCAGGGAGCCTGCTTCCTCCTCTCTCTCTCTGCCTACCTGCGATCTCTCTCTGTCAAATAAATAAATAAAATCTTTAAAAAAAAATCTCTCCTGACTTAATTAATTCATTAAGAATCTATCATGTCTATTATGTACCAGACATGTATTAGCCACATGAGATAAAGCAGTGAACAAAATATCCAAAGTTAATCATCTTCTTTGAACTTTCAATCCCATGGTATGGGGAGATAGAGAATAAGAAATAAGTAAGTAAAATTTAAACTCTATCAGTGTCAACAACAGTGAAGTGTATGAGATTTTACTCTACTTATAAACTAATGAATTAACCTGCCACAGTTTTATGGATATTGCCAGAAAACACAAGACTCCTGGATCAGAGGCCAAAGGACTTTATTACCTGAAACCCTTTAATATCTAGGTATCACAATTTTCTTTTGCTAATTCTCTGAGCCCCACTTCCACAGGAAGAAGTGAAGGCAGGTGACACCCACACTCACAAAGTGTTGCATTATCAGAAATGAACATTAGCTTTGGGAATCTGAATCTTTTATAATAGCAGTGCGCATGCCTGACTTGGCTCCAAAGGAGAATGCCACTCTATCTTCCAAGATTGCAATGTGAGCATTTTTGTTTTTGTTTTGCAGAACAAAAACAGGAAGTTGTTCTGTTTACAAGATGTTCAAAAACACAATGGACAGGTATATGGAGAATTGTCATACAACTACCAGATGATGGTATATGTTATGGAGGAAAAAATTAAGCAGTAAGTATGGTGGGAAGGAGGATTTTGCAATTTTAGGAAGTGTAGTCAGGGACAACTACAATGAAAAATTATTTCAACTGAAGCTTAGAGAGATTGAGGGGTCAGGGAAACAGAAGTAATAAAGATTTTATCTTTGACATGTCTTATTGATCCAGTAAATATTGGATCCATTAAGTATTCCTCCTTTTCTTGCTTTGCCAGAATATCTTTAAAATTTTTGTTTAAACTATTATTCAATAAATTATGGTACAAATGTGAACTCACATGGAGCTAATGAATTCTGTCCATTATTTTAGAAATAGTAACATGGAAAACTGGTAACAAACATAGATTTAACATAGAATTATTACAAAATAAATGGAAAACAAAGACCCTTTTTTTTTAAAAGCTGAAAGTTTACACCCTCTACTAACTTCTCCCTATTTCCTCCACCAGCAGCCCCTCACAACTACTTTTCTAGTCTCTGTTTCTATGAGTTTGACTGTTTTTTTTTTTTTTTTTTTTAGGTTACACATATAAGAGATACCATATAACATTTGTCTTTTTTGTCTGGCTTATTTCACTTAGCATAATGCTTTTAGGTCCATCCATGTCATCCTAAACGT
This sequence comes from Enhydra lutris kenyoni, assembly GCF_002288905.1. Taxonomy (NCBI): domain Eukaryota; kingdom Metazoa; phylum Chordata; class Mammalia; order Carnivora; family Mustelidae; genus Enhydra; species Enhydra lutris. Next base: position 1,359,598 of record NW_019154142.1, on the reverse strand, counting down.
CAGGATTTTCTTCTTCTTCATGGATGAATAATGATCCATTACACACACACACACACACACACACACACACACACACACACCACATCTTTATTCATTCATTAGTTGATAAATACTTAAATTGTCTGCATATCTTGGGTATTGTGAATAATGTTGCAATGTTCATGGAAGTTCAGATATCTCCTTGAGAGCCTATTTTCATTTCCTTTGGATAAATACTAAGAAGTGGAATAATTAGACCATATGGTAACTTTATTTTTAATTTTTTTGAAGAACCTCTCCACTCTTTTCCATACTGGCTGCACCAATTTGCATTCCCACCAATGATGCACAAGGGTTCCCTTTTCTCTGCATTTCACCAACACTTACCTCTAGCCTTTTTGATGAAACAATTCTGACAGGTATAAGGTACTACATCATCACAGTTTTATTTTACATGGTTAGTGATGTTGATGATCTTCTCATGTACCTGTTCACCATCTGCATTTCTTTGGAAAAATGTCTATATAGTTCATCTATCCATTTTTAAATCAGATTGTTTGTATTTTTGCTATTGATTACATGAATTACTTACATATTTTGGATATTAATCTTTATTGGGTTTGGTTCACAAATATTTTCTCCCATTCTACAGGTTGCCCTTTTATTTTTTTGCTGATTTCCTTTGCTGTGCAGAAATTTTTTAGTTTGATGTAGTCCCAGTTGTTTATTTTTGCTTTTGTTGCTTTTTTCTTTTCTTTTTTTTTGTTTATTTTTGCTTTTGTTGCTTTTTGTTATTTTGTTTTGTTTCAAATCCAAAAAATCTTTGTCAAGCATGATGTTAAGAAGCATGATATTTAAGGGTGGTGGGTGGCTCAGTTGGTTAAGGGGCTGCCTTCAGCTCAGGTCATGATGTCAGGGTCCTGAGATCAAGTCTCACATGGGGCTCCCTGATCAGTGGGGAGCCTACATCTCCCTCTCCCTTTTCCCCCATGCTTGTGCCATCTCTCTCTTTCTCTCTCTCTAAAATAGACAAATGAAATTAAAAAAAAAAAACTATGTTTACTTTTAGGATTTTTATGGTTTTATAGTCAAGTTTTATGGTTTTGGTTTCAGATCTTAATAGATAGACTTTTTTCTTTTTCTTTTTCTTTTCTTTCTTTCTTTCTTTCTTTCTTTCTTTCTTTCTTTCTTTTTTTTTTTTAAGAGAGAGAGAGAAAGAGCAGGGTCGGGGTGGAAGAGGCAGAGGCAGAGAGAGAATCTCAGGCAGGCTCAGAGCCCAGTGTGGATCTCAATCCCAGGACCCTGAGACCATGGACTGAGCCAAAGGTAGATACATTAACAACTGATCCACCCATCCACACCTACCTACACCTTTTCATTTTTTTTTTAAAGATTTTATTTATTTCTTTGACACGGATCACAAGCAGGCAGAGAGGCAGGCAGAGAGTCAGGCAGAGAGAGGAGGGAAGCAGGCTCCCCGCTGAGCAGAGAGCCTAATGTGAGGCTGGATCCCAGGACCCTGAGATCATGACCTGAGCCAAAGACAGAGGCTTTAACCCACTAAGCCACCCAGGCGCCCCCCTTTTCATTTTTTAACTGAAATGTAGTTGATGATTACATGAAAGTCTCTAATCTATTTTGAGTTGATTTTTTAAAATTATATTTTGTAAATAGAAAATTCACTTTTTTATAATAGTATTTTGTAAATAGAAATGAAGGTCACTTTTATTATTTCCCCCACTAATTTTGGGACCAATGTAGCCATTGCTATGGTTTTTCAAAAGCAAACATTGATATTAAAACTCACCCAGGGGACGCCTGGGTGGCTCAGTGGGTTAAAGCCTCTGCCTTCGGCTCAGGTCATGATCTCAGGGTCCTGGAATCAAGCCCCGCCTTGGGCTCTCTGCTCAGCAGGGAGCCTGCTTCCCTTCCTCTCTCTGCCTGCGTCTCTGCCTGCTTGTGATCTCTGTCAGTCAAATAAATAAATAAAATCTTAAAAAAACAAAACAAAACAAAAAACCAGGTTTAGGGACACCTGGATGACTCAGTGGGTTAAGCACCTGCCTTCCGCTCATGGTTCCTGGGATTGAGTCCCACATCAGGCTCTCCGCTCAGCAGTGTACCTGCTTCTCCCTCTGCCTGCCCCTTCTCCTGCTTGTTCTCTGTCTCTCTCTGACAGAAAAATAAAATCTTTAAAAGCAAGAACAAAACAAAACAAAACAAAAAACAACAAGAAAACCCTCTGACGTTTAATATGTTAACATTGGTGTTGTACTTCCCCAAATTGGACTTCAATTTCGGGATATCTCTAATGAAAAAAATGTAATGCAAAATAGAGAATCAATGACAGAAACTAATAGAAACCATTTTAATAAAAAATTTTTTTCCAAGAACTTTAAGCAATACAATTTAAAACAAAAATTCACTGAAAATAAATAAACTTTTTAATAAGCACATGTAAATAAATTTGGGGATAAGAACAATTCTATAGTCAGTGAAAGATTCATGACTTAAAAGACTTTTCAAAAAATGTAAAAGAATAGAAAAATTTAAAAATGATGAAGGATTTAATTGAGGAAACTATAATTAGAAAAATAATGTTAACTAGAGCAAATTAAAGCAAAAACTAATTACATATCACAAAAACAGAACTGATTCTTTGAAGTTGTATTAAATTATCACATAGGTTATGCACGTGCGTGCACGCGCGTGCACACACACACACACAAAACGCCCAAATATCAATTTTGGAAATTAGACTGAAGAATCCTAAATAAAACATTAGCAATTGAAATTTATAAGTATTTTCAAAAACTAATGGCCACACTTGTGTAGTATTCACTCTAAGGATACAAGGAACCTCAACATAAAAAACCCGAATTCATATTTAGCTACATTAATCACCAAAAAGGGGAACATCTATAAGATTAATTTAATAGTTGCTAAAACATAATTTTATCAAATTTAACAGTGCATGAGAAAACTAGTAATAGACCTGAAATTACTTAGTTGGTGAAAAAACGTTGGCCAAAATTTCTGTGAATTTATTCATCATCTTTGTGTATCTCTCTTGGTTTAAAAATTCATACTTTTTGTGCACAGATATTAACATGTTGATAACTGGATGCTACACTGGACCCCCACGGACATTATATATGTGCTATATTAACTTTCTAAAATATGACTGCTCTAAATCCCAATACATATCTTAATTAGGGGAGTTTTGGTTAGGAGGTTTTGTCTTATATTAAATGGTGAAAGTGAGTGTGTGTGTGCATGTGCGTGTGTGTGTGTGTGCACACGCGCTCGCGTGCACTCACGTTGCATCATAACATACATTTAAAAAGAACAAAGAAAAGCAGTGAATTTTCAGTCAACTAATATACCTTTGTAAACATTGTACAAGTCAGGATATAGATCAAGCCTAGTACTCAAGGATAGATACCCTCTCATGGCCCTGCCCAGACACTACCACTGTCCGATGCTAACATAGGCTAGCATTGCCACTTTGAGTAATTTATAACTGAATACATTCTGAAAGCACACAATTAAAAATCACCTAATATTTTGTATTTGGCATACTTTGTTCAACATTATGTTTGTCAACTTTGTTACTGTTATTGTATGTAGCTATATTTCATTCATTCTCTTTGCTGAACAGTATAGCATTATATGAATGCAACATGTTTATTCATTCATTCTACTACAAGTGGACTTTTGCTTTAATGCTGTTTTGAGACTGGTGGATTTAATTTTTATTTTTTCTTTTGTATGTATTTCTTGATTTTTCAAAATAAACTAGTATGTTATTCTTTGGTAATAAATAAAAAGCGTCCAGTTATAACACTGACCTCAAGGCAGACACTTGCATAAAAAGAATATGATGTTGATCTTCCCCAAATATATTTGACACTCAACACCAGACCAAGGTCTTGTCTATGATAAATGAAAATAAAAAACATAACTCTATGGGACTCCTGGGTGGTTCCGTCAGTTAAGCATCTGTCTTATGCTCAGGTCATGATCCCAGAGTCCTGTGATCAAGTCCCGCATCCTGCTTCTCTCTCTGCCTGCCACTCCCCCTGCTTGTGCTCTCTTTCTCTCTGACAAATAAATGAAATCTTAAAATAATAATTCTAAGCTCAAAAAGAAGTGGATAAACATTTACTAGCAAAGGTTCCTAAGCTTGTTTGGTTACACCGAAGGTAACTAAAAGAATAAGGAAGGGGAAATTAAATTAATCTAACTATTCCACATTTGTTGATCAAAATAATAAATACTATTAGTATTTTACTTTTTATATGTCAAGGTCAGTACTACACATATTTTATCTTGTTTCATCCTGTTTCTTCTCCCTTTCTATCATTATAGATATAATCTCTTCCTGCGACAGTACTCATGACCTATTGCTCTCAACCACTGCCCTTAGTTTCCTATAACGTGACAGTGGTTTTGCTTCTAATACCTCAGGAGGAAACTGGGCATCTAAAGTCCAGCTCCAGTAGAGAAGGCAGAGAGGTAAAGACACCAAGTGGACATTGGACAAAAGAAAAAAGGATGTTCCCATTATTCTGTATTCCACGTATGAACATAAACTTCTGTCAGTAATTAGAAAGATAGATGATAGATAGGTAATGAACTGAATTTTTTGTTCCTTCAAAAGTTGATGAATGTAAATTAGAATATTTGTGGTGGGAGCTATTATCTGTGTATTTACAGCTGAACTAAAGACAGAGTTTAATCTCCCTTGGAAAATTTCTGGTAGATAATTAAGAACGAACAAAATAATAACTGTAAAGACAAGAGAAGGTCATAGAATAAAATATTCACTGGAATATGAATTTTTGTTCTCTTTTTCCTAAAATGATTAAGAAATATTTCCTTTTTCCAGCTTAATAAGCAGTGCTTTCCTTTAACAGATACACATTCCAGTCATTTTATGCAACTATTCTATTGATCAAGTAATTTGACTATATATTTATAAAAGTGCTGTACTTATGCTAGTTTTATGGCAAAACTGACACAGCATATGTAATTAAATCATTATTCTTGACCTCAGAGAAGCTACCATTTCAAGTAGTGTAATGTTCTTGTGAACTTTAGAACCATGTATTGTCGAGAGCTGCAAAATCTTGAAAAATAAAATACAATTATTAAACTAAACAATGGTGGTGCTATTTACTCAGGCCATAATTCAATAATAACAAAATACCCTAGAAAAACCAGGAAAAGAAAACCTCATGCCCTACAAATTTATACTTAATTAACTATGTATGTAAGATTTAGCGTGTAACAAAGAATAGTTAGCAAGCACAATTAAAGCAAATTATCGATAAAAATAGCCAATGCTGCAGTTTTTAACCAATTTTGTCATATGCCCAGGAGATCCATGTTTTTAAAGTTCATAGAAAGGACAATTTTCTCATAGAAAAAATTCAGTGTTCCTTTGTTTTCTTGTGAGTTAAACATATTTGTTAATTTTAAATGTTCTTAAACATCTCAATACTGCATTATAGTGTTGATGAAGCATAGATATGAAAATATTAGCAGGGCATTTAAATTTCCAGAGAAGATGTTTCAAATCTGAAATATGGATAACATTGGAGTAAGATTTTCACAGAACAAAAACAAAAAATTACATCAACAGATATTCTTGCTGGGTTTTGTTTTGTTTTTCATTAAAAAAATAGTCAACACCAGTTTAATAGGCTTGGCTTCTAGTACAGTAATATTATGGTCTGCAGGATAATTTTGGTGGGTTGGAAGTCATTAGACTTCTGTAATATTTGTCCTTTAAGGCCCCAAATTACATACTTATCTCAATTTCAGAAATTATCTGTTAGAATATTTGTTGTAACAGGAATCTTTAAATAAAAGAGGTTTAATTAAAGACATCTGGTTACACAGTTGTCCACTAGAGGCATTCTAGTTATAGTAGGTTTTTGGATGAACTCATTTCATAATCCATTTGTTTGAAGAGAAATGTAGAGGAAATATCCCACAAGTACTCTCTGTGTTTACATTGTTTATGTAGTGGAGAAAATAACAAAGCAATGTCAAGTTGGTTTTTCAATGGCAAGTGTGATTTAAAAAGAAATGCAAAAACCCTAACCTTGCAGTGGTCAGGGAGTGCTAGCCCAATCTCAGAAATGTTGTAATACTTATAATCATTAAAATTTGTCTCATCAAGCAAAATAAGCTAGTTGAACAAATAATTGTTATACCCCACTAACAGTGATCTGACCTCAGGAGTTTGTGAGCCAACAGAAAGTAAGTCTACTGTTTTTTCATTTTGTGGGTGAAAAATTCAAAACAGAAAACTGTATCTGATGATAGCTAGGGATGTAATAGGGAGTGGGTTAGAAAGTGGGAAAGAAAGAAAAAAAGAGAGAGAGAGGGGAAGGAAGGAAGGGAGGAGGGGGAGGAAGAAAGAAAGGAAAGAAAGAGAAAAAAAGTAGACTAAAGTAGAAGCATCTAGCTCTAGGGAGAATCATTCATCAACATTCACTGTGAGCCATATCCCTAAAGAGAAGACCCTTATCCTTCGAGTATTTTGCCCTAGAACCAAGGTAGGAGATTGGGTTGTGTCAGGTTTTTCTTCTTTGCCAGTGAACTCAGTGAACAACATACAGAACTCTCTCTGGCTCTCTGTTTCTCTCTCATGTGTGTGAAGAACCCAGTGTTAATAAAGAAATAGGGAATGATGATTAGGACATAAACTCTGTATGCTCTGAAGCACACTCCACTAATTAGTACATTGTGGGCGCCAACTTTAATTGGAATTACAGAAATGGGGCTGTTATAAAAATGAAAAGACTTAGTATATTTAAGATGGAACAGTCCTTAGCATGCAGTAAGCACAGTTTTAATCAAAGGCAGGATAGGAAATATTATTTCCCCCCACTTTTATTCTTTTGATTAAATCAGTAACAACTCAAACAAAAAAATCCTAAATAAGAACCCAGCAACTTTTGGATTCTATAGATTGACTATTTCCATCTCATTCTCTTTGCATTTAGAAAAGTTTATACATACATATTATATAATAGTAATATTATATAAAATATATGTATTATCCACAAATAAGTCTTCACTCTTACAAAATCAGTCTTTCTTCAGTTTTCTGAGGAATATCACTATACACGATTTATTCAAACATATCTTTTACAAACACACTACCACAGACTTTGACACTGGCCCCTGCTGGATGATGAGTGAGCCTTGGAATATTTTTGGGTAATAAAGTTTGAAAAATAATCTACAAATGCAAATACATATACATATGTGGCAAAAGCATACTTTATTATGTACAAAAGAAATTCTTTAAAAAAAAAAAAAACCTATACACAACTGGATTACGCTAGTACAAATTAGCTAAAGTAGAGGGAATTGACAGCATTTGCAACAAAGATTTGAGGAATCAGAGATTTGGTGGAGAAAAAAATCTCAAAGAAGCCACTTCAGTTGCCACTGTTACCCAGACCATACTCACCTAAGAGATAAACTCTGCTTTCAACTATCATGGGTTTCTGAAGACTTGTTTGAAAATCAAATATATAAGAGTGGTTAGATTGTTTTTAATCATATATACTGAACATATTTAAAACTTTTAATCATTATAAATGGCCATTTGTCTAATAATTAAACACACAATGTGTGCATGATTATTAAAATGCTCTTTCTCAAACTCTCTGTGGATAAGGACCCCTTTTTAAATTCTCAATTAGTCACATCATGGCATCTTTATAAAAGTGAATAAATTTTTTTAAGATTTTATTTATAAATTTGAGAGAGTGAGAGAGAAAAAGCACGAAGGTGGGGCAGAGGGACAGGGAGAAGCAGACTCCCCTCCAAGCAGGGAGCCAGATACAGGGTTCAATCCCAGAACCCTGAGATCATGACCTGAGCTTACCGACTGATTCACCCAGGCACCCCAAATGTGAATAAATATTAATGACTAGAAAAATGAATTTAAAAAACAGAAGTTAGTCACAGAAGACCACATATTATATTATTTCATTTATATGAAATGTCCAGAATAAGTATATAGAGACAGAAAATAGATTAATGGCTTACCTGTGACTAGAGGAAGCATAGACCGAGGTATTGGGAGCTAAGTTTCCTTTCAAGGTGTTGAAAATGCTCCAAAATTAGGTTACAGTGATAGTTGTAGAATTCAAATGGTTAAATTGTATTTAATAATTATATCTAAATAAAGCTTTTTCTAAAGCACAGACACACAAAATACAAGGCAATATTTTTATTATCAAACTCAAAAGACAGAAATTACATTGCAAGATATATACTTAGAACTAGCCTGACATGTAGAAAAAGGAAGAATGATGGCAACTATGCAGGGCACTGAGCTAGGCATCTTGCAGGTTACTGAGCAAGAAATTAAGCATGGATTATAATACTGACTTTCATTTTTTTTTTAATTCAACAAGTTACTGAGAATTATCTATGTGAAAGTTACCACTGTGAACACAACAGTGAATAAAATTTAAACATTCTTCAAAGTGGAAAAAGAGGTAACACTATATTTTCACACACAAATACTATGTACACTTGCATAGCATGGCATTTACCATGAAAGAAAGTCACAAGTAATTAGAAAAGCATAAGTAAGAGGAAACAGTTTAGGTTGGAGGGGTTGCACTGGTGGGGGAGAAGGCAATTGGAAGCATTTATCTATCAGTAAAAGTTAACCTGATGAGAATAGAGGTTCTGTCAGAAGCCCTGGGCTTGGGTAAGTATGCTGAGGCAGGAAGAAGCATGGCCTATCCCAACAATTGAGCAATTCCCATGTGTAGTAGATGAGAGAGAGTGACTGTGGAGAAGGCCAGAGTGGTTGGAAAGAAATAAATAATTTGCCTTATATACCACAATAAAATTTTTAAATTTTATCTCAAATACAATTGTAGTATTTGGAGAGTTCATTTTGATCCATTTTGTGGTTTAAAAGATCACTGGTTGATAACTTGAGAATGGACTGGTGAACAAAGTCAGGTATGTCTAAAGTGTTCTTACAATGTTTGTCACCCCCACCCTGCCAAAAAAAAAAAAAAAAATTCAGGAGTAGCCATCTCCTTAAAATGAATCTATAACCAAGTTCTATCTTTACAAATATCTCATGGATCTTATCCTATCACATCTTCTATTAAATACCATATTTTATTTTATATGTATATATATATATGCACACACATGTACACATGCACATAATGTACATACACAAGTAGATATACATACACACAAGCCTACATGCGCATATATATATATATATGTGGAAATATATATACATGGGTGTATGTGTATTTCAATTATGTGCATATATGCATGCATATATGTGTATACAATGTGTGTATAGCATATAGCATGTTGAATATATTCTTTTTACCTTCTTTCTTCATACTTACACTAAGCTTAAATCTACTAAATGTCTTATTGACACCATCCATTGATTTTTTTTTTTCAAATGTTAGAAAAGCAAATCAAGTTTATTTGAACTAACTGGAGAGAAAGGATAAGTGAATATATTACAGAGGAGAAATATTCTACGTCAAATTTTAAAAGAGAATGACAGAATAAACTAAAAAAAGTTAATTTCTAAACGAGCTGTGTGAAAGGAAAACAGTGTTTACTATGACATGACATATTAACTTGATTCCTTACAATGGTAGATCTACCACTTGAATGTCTAATCCGCTTTTTAATATTGACATCAAATGTAAACTCTTGTCTGCATATATAAATAAGGTTTAATGCAACAAAACTTGTTCTCTGATTCTATCTAATGAAATACTGAAAAGAAACAAATTCAATCACAGAGGCTTTCAAGATATGCTAGTCACAAGTTTTAAGAAAAAAAATCAGGAGAAAGAGTGTGAAATGGTTTCAACAGGTAATTCAAACATTAGATCAACTTTGGCTTATATACCAAGTGGTGACAAATGCTAACTTAAGGCTATCCATTGCTTTTAACATGAAAAATAACTTGTATCTTTGTCCCAGTCATATTTCCACTAACAGACTTTTAAGGTTTGTTTCCATTAATTTTAATAAAATAATAAGAGCAAAATGTACAGTAATTTTAAAAATAACTGCATAACCTGCATTGCATTACAAACAGATATGGCAACCTGCCAAAGATGTCAATGCCATGAGAACTCTTGACGTTTTTGTTAAGTGAACTGTAAAATATTAATATAGAATATGTAAAATATTAATATATAGATAATATCACACATATCTGTAAGTAGTTTGTTAAGAGTGATCAATATTTACATGTTGTATAACAGTACAGCTAGGACAGAAAAAGAATATCTTGTTATCTCTCTACACTCTGTTCATTTACCTTATACCCCCACCATCAGCCTGCACAAGGTTATCTATATCTTATATTGAGCTCTTTATACATGTTTTGCACTTTTTGTATGTATACTTATTATTCATAATTTCAAATTATATCACATCAGTGAATTTAAAAGGAGTTTAAGTACTTTATATCAGAATATTGGCCATGAATATAATCATTGTAAGTTGTTCTAATTCATTCTTTTTCTTTTAGTTTACATACTGAAGATAAAAGTTTTAAAGCATGATATGCAAATATATGCAAACATGCAAATTAGCTATTTCATTTTCATCTAACACTCAAGATAAAACAACAACAAAGCACAGTAATGTAACACAGTAAATAATACCACCAAAGAATGTTAAATCATTCAGGATATCTGGAAAGGTGGTTATTTTCATCTAACTTGGATTTACATTAAAGCTGTGTTAGCTATCTAACTTTTTTAAAGAAATCAGCAATATACTATTCCATTTAATTTAAGCAAAATGATCTTTAGAGATGTTTTGCATATTATCAGTCACTGTTCAGTGATTGAATTATTATTAGGATAACTTCAATTTGATAGATATTCTCATCATAATTAGTTTGATTAATCTTGTCACTGTACTCAATTAAGGATTTCTAAAGGATAGTAGTTATCAAATTTTTTATTTCTAAACTTTTTTAGATGCTTAAAATATATGAGAACTTCAAAGAACTTTGGTTATACAGGTTTATATATTGATATAAACACACTAAAGATTAAAAATAAAATATATTATTAAATCACTTGAAAGTTAAAATAAGCTTATTACATGTAAAATAAATATTTTATTTAAAAAATTATATTTTCCAAAAACAATAATGAAAACAGTCATGATTTACATTTTTCAGATATCAATGTCTGAATAGAAGACAACTTTAGTCTTTAGCATTTCTGCTTTTGTAGTCACATTGTGTTACTTGTATACAAAAGCAATCCGCTCTCATACAGATATGTAGTTAGGAAAGGGAGGAGTATTTTGATAGATTTTTCAGATAATTTTGGATATTTTTCTTTGTTATGACCCCAAAATTTGACAAGTGATATGGAAACTGAAACATGCCAGTAAGCTTTTTGTGTCCTTTACAGTGAAATCCATTGATTCCTCGTACTCTGAAAGGATCTCTTACCCATTCATGATTGTGTAACATCATCCATTGGTCATTTGGAAAATATCAGTTAACTTCCTTATACCAATCTTCTTAGTTTTGACACATCTCATTATACAACATCAATTATGTCTGTTAGTTAATATCACCACCCATCCCTATCTCACTAGAAAAGGCTTCAAAGATTGAGAAGTTATCAAAATGATACCAGTGGGTACAATTTCCAAAATTCTAATTTTCACGTGACATCTCAAATTTCATCACTGGCAACAAATATTGTCAGTTATTTTCTTTGATCAGGCTACTTTGTTTAAGAAAATGTCTGCCAATACCTACATCTGAATAATCATAGCTTGTGAATTTTTCTTTCAAATAAAAATAACGACCCAAGAGAAAAACAACCAGTTCACAATTCAAACAATCACACAAGTCTTTTTCTGGGAGACAGACAGTGGACTGGCACTTAACAGAGGTACTGCTTGTGTACTTTCATTTTGTCACAGCCTAGGTTGTGAGGTTTAGTAAAATTAAAGGTAGACATTTAACAAAATTAATAATTTTTACCACTTCACTAAGGACTTTCTTAAGTGTGACTGGCTTCTGCTTTTCTTGTGTGCATATCAGGGGAGAATACACAGATGACCTGTGTAGATGGGTGCACCATGACAGTACGGTATGGGCACTTTTACCCACCATTGCATTTGCTCCATCAGTTCAAATGTCAACACAGTGAAAAAGTAAATGATGCTTTGGGATTATTATTAAACTAGTTCTGACCTCTTAGATTTCATGAAAGGTTCTCAAGGACCCTCAGATGCTTAAAGCTGCACTTAAAGAACCGCAAATTCAAAGGGAAAAGTAATGTCAGTATTTGACAAGAAAAAGAAAACATCTCAGTAACACTTTGCCTACTGAGAACTAAGATGAGGAGTGTAGCCAAAAGAGGAAAATATATTGTTTATGTGTGGAAAAAGGAGACATGCTATCCTTGTCCATAAGGGAAAAGGGCCACAGTCACTCTAACAAGCCCTGCCAACCATCTTCAGAGCTTTCCTCATTTTACCTCCACTGTGAAGATTGTATCACTCTGGTAAAATCATCCAGAAACAGAGCAGATGCGTTCTATGGTAAATTCCTCCTGCAATTAACTTTTTTTTCAATTATTTTTTTTTCTTATTCTTTTCCATAAAGAGGAGATTCTCATACCTGCCATACAGACATGTTGCAAAGACTAATTAACAAAATACATAAAATATTTTGTGTTCTTTAGAAAAAGGATCATTTTGTATCATTCCATGACTCCCTGATGTGTGAAACTCAAATTCAGGCAACTAGTCAGTTCAGCTTGGATCTGGCATCAAGGTCACTAAGAGAAGGGTCTTCTGAAGGCAAATGATGTCGTGTTTTTTTAAAATCAAATTGTAGAGGACCCAAAACATACAAGCAAGAGGGTAGTCATTTGAACTTAAAGGTAGATTATTCCTTCCAAAAGCATTGCCTGGGTCTAAGAATTTGTGATTTGTATTAGCATTTGTCCTCTTCCAGGAGAAAAAAAAACATTTACATCTTATCCGGCTGACATGGCGCTAAGCACTGTCTAGTTCTCTGTGCCTTCATACAAACAGAAATGTGCCCAGATTGTTTTGGTTAGCATTCGGTTGAATACTTATTAATTTTAAATTGATAATATAGTAGCTTCTTCACAAAGTAAAAGATCAAGTTTGAAAACAAGTAAAAACTGAAGAGAACTCTCACTTTTATGAAATTTTAATTTGACTTTTTGAATCAATACTATATTCACATAATTTAAATTTCAAAAGATATATAAGCATATTCAGTCAAAATCAGTCTCCAACCACCTACTTCATCCAGGAGGCAAAAAGTACTGGAATGGATTATTAAAATGACATTTTTGGCATTTCTCCTTGTTGGAGTATTTTGTATGCCATGTATGGAAGAAGAGAGATTTTGTTAATCTTCAAAAATACAGGTACCATAATTTTGTCAAATTGAGCAAAATATCATAATCCAACCTAGTAGATGTTTAAAAATATTGCTTCCTGATGATACTTGTTTGTAAAAGAAAAGTTTAGTCAGGGACCATTTTACAAACATATTTGGCAATTGCAAATTCAGAGTAATGGAACAGTTGGAGTACCAATTTGTGTCAGTAAGACTAGAAAAGTCTTGTTCTGACTTCTGATTTCTAAAATAAATAATAAATAAATAATAAAATAACTAAAGTATTCTAATAGCATATTCAGATTTCATTTTAGAAAATTGTGGAGGGGGCGCCTGGGTGGCTTAATGGGTTAAAGCCTCTGCCTTTGGCTCAGGTCATGATCCCAGGGTCCTGGGATTGAGCCCTGCATCAGGCTCTCTGCTCAGCAGGGAGCCTGCTTCCTCCTCTCTCTCTGCCTGCCTCTCTGCCTACTTGTGATCTTTGTCATCTTTGTCTGTCAAATAAATAAATAAAATCTTAAAAAAAAATAAAATGTGCAAACCGTCAATTTTGGTAGCTTTGTTACATAGTTCATTAAAGCTACATTTTTTTACTTCCCTGTCAGATCCTACTGCATATTATACAAAACCAAGAAAAAGTCCTTCAAACTCAGTAGGCTGAAGAAATATATTATTTCTAGTGAATAGATATTTGATACTGCTCAACTCATTTACTATAGAAGTTAATGCATTGAAAAATATTAACACCATTTTTTAAAAATTCCATGGACAAATTATTTTGCAGTACACTACAAAAGAAATTAGTGTACTCAGATCTTCCTAATTTTGATTTACTTCTATGAGAAATAAAAAACACACATATATGGATTTTGAACATTGTTTCAGGTTGAATGACCATCTAACAACCAGTAAATAAAGTAGTAGTTGTACTTCATTTATTTATTTTGGAAAACAGGACATTTCCAGTGTTCTTTTATAGATGCAGCAAGTAAATCGAACATGAAAGCAAGGGAAACATCTGAATTACAACTTTCATCAAACAAGACTAGATCTGATAACTGTGAATGTTCTTGAAATTTTTCTAAAAGGACTTGGAATCGGATTACTTTAAGAACTTTTCCTTCAGTATAACTTACCTGTGTAATACCAAAGCAGAAAAATAATGCTATATATTGGGCACCCACCATGATTTCATCTTTTTCATATTCATTTGGTCTTCAACTCAATTTTTTTTAAGATGAGCATATTTAAAATTATTTTTATTATTCTGATGAAGCAGAAGAAAAAAGAAGAATATTCACCAAAATTACAACCAACTGTTTATTTGACTGGGATTTGCATTTCAGATGGGTATTAAAAACTCAATTTAAAGCATATCCACAAAATTATGTAAATTTTATTTTAAATTTCTATGCTTCCTTGCTTTTATGGAAAAAGAAAGCATATCACTTCTTAGATTATGAGTGCCTTTACACATGACAATCAAGTGTTTAGTCTTGTTTCTCTCATCTTGTCATTATCCACCTAACATGCTTTTCCAGAAAAGGAAGAAGAAACAAACAAAACAAAACAAAACCAAGCTCTCTTTTGGAAATACAAAAACAAGCAAACGAAAGAAAAATCAGCCATATGATGAGAGAATGTAAATATACTCAATAAATATTGCTGCTGAAGGTATGTGACTTTTCTGTGAGTTAATATCCAGTTTTTCCCTCTTTTCATAGCAAAAGCATTGAAAAATTAGTATACTATTATGGCAAAATTCTTTCAATGTGACCACAAATGATTGTTTACATACAAAAGCAAATTTTTCTAAAATATACTCCGCCTTTCTCCCATCAGTGGAAGGAAGAGTTTTGAACCTAATTTTAGAGTCTACTTTTTCCAAGTAGGTTTTTCTGTAAAAAAGGGGAGGGAATGGTGTTGTTGAATCCTGTGAGCACTAGAACCTAAGAGGAAGACATACCCAAACCAGTAGGGGTTAGGACTGAGAGGAACATATCCACTGTCAGAACTGCTGTGAGGAGAAACAAACACTTAACATTTTGCTTCTTTCACTTTCCAGGCTCCATCTTACGTCTCACATTGGCTCAACCTACCCAGCATCCAGAAAGCAAGGCAGCCTGGTGTTGCGCACTTGGAACTCAGGCTCTGGGAGCAGAGAAGAGTGGGAAGGGGACAAACAGAGTAATCACCAGAGCTGACTCCCTGACATGGAAGTAAGTGGCATGGCTGAAATTCAAGTGAAGTTTTTCCTTCCTCCAAAAGCCACACTCTTAACCTTCATCTACATTTAAAGCCTCCTTAGATTAAACACTTAGACCGGACAGTGATCTAATTAAAAAAGTAGAGGTAACAAGAGAAGAGAAAACCAAAACTAAATGTTTCTTTCGCTTTCTCCTTCTAAGAAGTGGGGACATTTACCATGTTTAAAACTTTTTTCCTCAGAAAAAGCTGCAATGGCAACAATGATAATGATAATTAGAATGATAGACGGCTCCTGGCATTTGGAATTTTGTAAACACAACAGCTATATTTTACCTCATGCAGATTAAATTTAGATTTCTTAAATTAAAAAAGAAAACATCTCAGCTGCACGTGCCTTACAGGAAAGAGCTGTTGATTCACACTTGCTGAGTAAAACAGCTGATACATAGGGCTCCCCGTGGTTCATGAGGGAATCGTGTGAGGCATGGGGAAAACTGTGTGAACTGCCCATGATGTTTGACAACTAAATGTGTAGTTTTTACATGTAAATTGGTCTCAAAGTGTTGCTATATCAATGAAGTTTTTGTTTTTCTTTATAAATCTCTACAGATTCATATTCCATACTTTACTAGTTCCACAACTACACAAACAATACCCTTTTATTCTGACATCTTCATGTATAATATTAAAGACATATTTATGATTTTATTATTCTTGACAGAATATGTTCCTTATAAGTTATGCAAATTTATCCACTCAATTAGTATTTAGACTTCTTTTTTTTTTATTTATTTGACACACAGATCACAAGTAGGCAGAGAGGCAGGCAGAGAGAGACAGGAGGAGGAGGCAGGCTCCCTGAGATCATGACCTGAGCCGAAGGCAGAGGCTTTAACCACTGAGCCACCCAGGCGCCCCGACTCAATTAGTATTTATTGGCCACCTACCTTGGGCGGGCCATTGTTGAAGGCACTTTGAATCTAATCGTACATAAATCAGAGATCCCTATTCTCATTCTGATGGGGAGACAAACCATAATAAGATGCACAGATAAAATACATAGTACATTTTATTGTAATTAAATAATAAGGGACAAGATCAGACAGACCAAAATAGGGAAGAGGGATTATAAGTGTCAAAGGTAGGGTAAGGTATTTTCATTACTCACCAGATTTGGAAAATAAAACAAAACAAACAAACAAAACCCAGTAATTGTGTAATGACTGTGATCAAGACTTATAGCCTATACTTTTTAGTCATTATCTAAAGAAAAATCACCTTTTCTAACCCATCCTTTATCAGAAATTTGCAGGCATTCTGAATATAATGTCATATGCTTATTTTTTCCTGAGCAACTTTTGTCCTCCTCTTCCTCCTTTTTCTTCTTGTTTAGATTAAGCTCTTGGAATATTTTTTCATGCCACTCTGGTATTTGAAATGTGTATATTGTAGAAACAAATCTACAGCAGTTATACAAGTTAGCACAGTTAGGTTAACTTTTTTTTTTTTTAACTAAGATAATGTTATAAATAACAAGAAGAATTTCACTTTATAGCATCTTAATTTTTTTAGGATTAGCATTTAAACATTATATTTTAAAGATCAATGCTTTACATCTCCTTTTTTGGTGCAGTCACTATTATTCCCAACTATAGTAGAGCTAAAATAAATATTCCATTAATTAAATGAAATTCTGAAACAACTCCTTTCAGGACTTATAGGAATGATTTTAGATAATTGAGAAAAAAAAGATTAAGAACATTCTGGTCCCTAGATTTACTGGCAAACTCACATCACATGTGTAAAAATGTTCATCTTACTGCTTTTTAATAAGTTTTCTTTAGACATAGTACAACCAATGCCTATATTGGATCTTGAACTGGAGCAATTTTAAACAATGACCCATCCAACTAATAAATTATATGTTTAAGGAAAATATTAGAATAGAAAGCACAAAAGCAATATTAGACAACTCTAGTATAATGTCTAAGAGTAAATAATTCATTTGTGGAAAGATCTGTGTTTGGGTCTAACTTTTGATACTTACCAAACTAAGTTTCCCTGGATAAGCAAAGTAAGTTTTCCAGCTTTATTTTATCATCATAAAATGGCAGTAAGTCTACCCCACCAAAGTATTGTTAATATTAAATAAGATAATGTGTATTAAAATACTAAACACAAGTTTTGGGTTATATTGTGTCTAATGAATGTTGCTCTCATCTCGATGATCTGAATTGGTGAGGGACATTGAATTTTGCTAATATTCACCTCAGTATTCCCAGGAAAGAAAATGAGGTTTGAAATCAGCCTTTTCAGTGCAAATATAAATTCTGTGTCAACCGTATTTGGAATTACAGGCAGAAAGCAGATCTATGAGAAATGTAATTCTCAAAAGATTTATGTAAAATTGCAGAAAATCTATATTATAAATAATTTCAGCACCTCTTCTCTTGGAGAAGAAATGTAAATCTCATAGAAAGGTAAACTCTTCTTTCTTAGCCAATGTTCAAAAAAGAATCATATCCAAATAAAAATGCCAAGTGCAGTAGTTATATGCAATTAAGTTTCAAGAATACTAGAATTAAATGATTCATCTGGGTATAATACAATCGCTATGCCTCAAATGGTACACTTAAATAAATTCAATGACAGCTGGCTAAATAGTGCATGAGAGCAAGGGAGAATCGATACCTAAGAGAGACCTGGGAGAAAAGATACTTCATCAGTAGCACACAACACAGGGATAGGATGCAAGAATGCATCAAGTAGATAGGATATCAGGACAATGGCATCTGATTGTGAGTTTGTCCACAGGAGAGGTGAACAGAAAACAGATGCATCAGACATTGAAGAAAGGGAGACACTGACTCTCTGTGGTCATCAGGTCAACCTCTCCGGACTGCCTACGGATTGACAGTTCATTTGCAGGGGGATATTAGGTCTGGAGGTATACTGACAACATGTAGATTCGAAGAATACCATGAATTAACATTGCTTTAATAACAATAATGTTTGGAAGGCAGTCAAATTCACAGAAACTACAAGGTTTTTATATAAGGTGATTCCTTCCGAAAAATTTTGGTCTTCCATTTGTCTATTATCAAAACCTTATCTGAATAATTCCAGACACATGGAGATGGATTCTTGTAGGAGAGCAACCAAATATAAATAATTTTGTGTCCTGATGTAAAAATGCATTTTGTATGTTAAAGTATTTAATGTTGGGAAATCTGATCATGTTAACTTTACATATTTAAGGATTAAACATTATTAATAAATAGCCCCTGATGTCCTCATCTTGATGAGATCATGCAGTGAAAGGCATGATCAATATTTTTAAGGAAATTTCAATCTTGGGACAAAATGATTATTACAGGAGTTCTGGCAAAACCTCAGTGGCTGGGCAGACTTAATTTTGAACACAATGCCACAATTTTTTTTTTTTTTTACTTCTTTGAATAATGAGATTTCTTTTACTAAATGTGATATTGTGCTTAAAATATTCACCAGCTGTCTACCATAATAAGTAAACAACATTATTTTCATTTATTGTTAATCTCTGAAAAACATAAAAAATACAAGAGAGAATAAAATTGTGTCAAATTTTATGGTGCACACTGGTATTCAAGAAAAACTAGTAAGCAGGCAACATGCCTGTGGGCGACACCCTCATGCCTGTAATGTTCAGTCACTTGGTCTACTGTGTTGAAAAAAACCTAAGGGATATGGACAATTTCACCCCAGCTAACACCTGTATAATTTTCTCTCCTTCTGATCCCTAGGTTTCTACAATTCATTGAGAAGCATGAGAATCAAATTTAGATTCTCCCCTCATTTTCATAAGAAGGAAGGAAATATTCAAGCACAATCCATTCTCTTCTATCTTTTCCAAGTCTTTATTCCTGGTGAGGGTGGTGTCTCTAGTGTAACTACTCGCTTCCAGGAATGTAATGAATCCTCAAGAGTATGTGCTCTCCCACAGAAAAGGTTCTCATGGATATCCAGACATCTGCTGGGCTACTCTTTATTGCTCACTCTCTCCATTTTTAATATTTGCATTCTCTCTGGGCTTCCCCTCTCTCACTCATCCTTTGGCTTATTTGTCTTAGGTTTGTATCAAGACTTTATTTAATCTTGGCATCCCTTTCAGGATTGGAGTTGTAGGTGCTTTAGATCCTTACCTAGAAATTGCCTGACTATGGCTGCCTTCCCAACCCCAGCTCTTGGAAGGGAAAGATTCAGTAAGGTTGTAAGAAATGCATTCAGAAGTACTATCATGCAAGGAATTGGATTTGTTTTTGGCTACAACTGAAATCTTAAGAAAACCTCTCACACCAAGATTCCATTGTGAATTTCTAGTTGCTGCTATAATAATAATAATTAATATTTACAGATCTTTTAATTACATTTCAATAATTCTGGTATCCTATATAAAGTACTTCCATGGCACAAGGTTGCTACTAATGTGGAAATAATGTTCTATAATGATTAATTTGAGGTAGTGAAGAAATACGTAACTAGCAGTAAGAACTATACTGTAGTGTTAGAGAGGGAATGGCCTTAGGGAAACCAGCAGACCAGCCAAATGTATACGTTTCTTTACAAGTTACTCTACTGCCCAGAGTACCAAGGTCTCTTGTTTGAAGAACATTCTATAAATGCATGGAAAATAAATTCTCTCAGACTTTTCACAGATTAAAAAAAATATTAATAACTTTGCTACAGAAGAGCAAATCAGGGGTAGATTTAATGTGTGGAAAAATTAGCCAAAATTTACACTTTAGGCTAAAAGCGAAACACATTAAATATACCATAAAGAGTACATTTTGAAATTTAAAATTTAGTTCCTAGTAATAATTGAAGAGCATTTATTATAGCCTCTTTTTACTTTAGGAATTAAGGGACAGAGGTAAAGACCTTCCTAGTAAGTGTGACCCTTCTGGTGCCCAGAGAAACACAGTGGAGATATTTTCTTGTGTAATATACCTGAATTGTTAGTGTATAGAAGCAATTTGTACTATTTTGCCAGGGTGCTAGATATTTACCCAGCTTCTCCACTAGATAAATAACTATTGTAACAATTTCACAGAGGTTTCACAACCTCTATTTTTTGTTTGTTTGTTTTTCCTATCTCCTGTCTATTAAGATGCTTCATCAAAACAAACAAATCAATAATCAGAGAGCACTAAGGCAACAAGAGATTGATCAATCATCAAATGCTTACTATAGGATATAAGTCTAAAAAGAAACACACACATGTATTTTCTCATTCCCATCCCTCAAGACAATGTAACATGATGATTATGAGTTCAGGCTTTGAAGCCAAGTTACTTGGAATGAAATTTCAGTTCTGCCATATACTTGCTCTGTGACCTACAGGAATTTACTTCACTATTCTGTGTCTCAGTTTCTTCATCTGTAAAATAAGTTAAACTATTGAACATATCTCAGAAATTTGATATGGGGATTAAGTTTAAATTTTTAGAATACTTGTGATACCTTGAATTGTGACTTGCTGTTCAGATGGTACTTAATAATATAGAAAAATATTCTACAATTATAAATTGATATTGTTCATTGAATAAAAGAATAAACACAAAACGAAGGTGTCCTGCAAAAGCTGCAGGGTCTGAGTTGGTTTAGGAGTACCTGTCATCAGTCTTTTGTCACTGAGTAATTATGCTTTATGTTTGTTAGATGTTTCTCTATATTTCTCTGCATATTACACATAACCAAATTATTAAAATCACCTGTGTAACAACTAAAGTAAATTTAGAAATGACAAGTGCTTACATTATATCAGTATAGTTTCAGCGACATAATAATAAAATACTGGTCAACATATGCTAGCTACTGTTGTTAGCACTTTGCAAAGATCCCCTGAAATAATGGCACTTTGCATGGATTGCCCACAATAATCCTCAAACAACACTAAGAGAAAGGTGGGTTCCCGTCCCTATGTTACCAATGTAGGAACAAATGCAGATGCTAATTTGTTCTAAGAATTATACTTTTAGGGGTGTAGTTAGGATTTAGAATTAGAGTTTAGGTGTGCAACGAATATAGTTCTCATTATATTATTGCAACTTAATTTATTTTACATTTGCCTACATGTATTTCTTTGATATTAGGGGTATTTCTCTACATAAAGCAAATTAATTCCCATAAGCAAGCTAATTCCATGAGTTAGTCTTTTCAGCTCACAGCAGATAACAAAACAGAGTATGTCCATTACACAGGACAATTCATAAAGTAATCCAGTTGTGGTTTTTTTTTTTTGTTTTTTTGTTTTTTTAGCTGACTTAGTAGAAAACCGACTCAGATTATTGGGAAATCAGATAGAACATGTTCTATACTGTTTCTTTAGGTTTAAAAACTACTAAAATCTACTTGGGCTGGTAAGTAACAATGCCAGTTAATCTTATGCTGTAAATTACAAGCCTCAGAGATGGGATGTTCTTTTGTCTCAAAGGAAAACCAGGGAAGAGAATATTCTTCTACTCAAAATCTTTAATGAGTTTGATAGTTTCTAGAGTAGTAGGAAGTTATTTATTTTTGTTTTGTTTTAAACCTGTCATCTTTTAGCTTTTGATGTAAGATTTGATGTTTTACAAATTTAAAGATAATTAATCCAAGTAATACTACTACTATTCAAGTAATTGAAGTAATTCAAGTAATACTACTACTACTAGCTAAAGCTTAAATAGTATTTAACACTGCCAGTCACAGTTCAGTTGTGTGTGTGTGTGTGTGTGTGTGTGTGTCTATCTACCCAATAACCCTATAAATTTAGTGTTTTTATCATAACCCACTTTAATGGGAGAATATTGGTACTCCAAGAGTTTAAATAACTAATTCAAGTTAGTAAGTGGTGGATCCTTGTCACATAACACATGTGTAAAATGTCTAAGTAGAGTATATTTTGTCATATAATTTTTTAGTTGATTACGATGATTAGGCTGATAAAGGTATACAGTTTAAAAGCTTGAATGTCACTGTCTTTAAGAGTATACTATCAAACTATAGAAATGATCCCTGAAAGTATAGTCTTATCTTGGACTTTGGGGACCACAGGTTGTGGTGGAAGGGAGGGAGAGAAGAAGGAAAAGATAAGAATCAAGAATTACTAGTGAGGATTTATGATTATCTATGACCTGACATAAATTTACCTTTCTAATATAATTTTTCTTCACATGTGTTCTGCTGCTCCCCTGACTCACAAAAGGCCATTCATTTTCTTTTAGAAAACACTTTATTTGCTCCCTTTAAGCCTTAATTCCTTCATTCCCTGTAACTAGAAATTTTTTCCTTAAATATGACTTTTCTAAATTCTGCTTATTCTCTTTGAGGTCTTGATGGTATGATACCTTACCCAGGGGACTTCTCCTGCCCTCAGGTAGAAGACCTGTGGGGCTGGTCACTCCATCCTTGGGGGTCCTCTAGCATTCTGTCTCAGAGACAGCTCTTCTCACTGCCGTTACTATTGATAAGTGTTTGCAAAAATGTGCCCCTCAGGGGCGCCTGGGTGGCTCAGTGGGTTGAGCCACTGCCTTCGGCTCGGGTCATGATCTCAGAGTCCTGGGATCGAGCCCCGCATCGGGCTCTCTGCTCTCTAGGGGAGCCTGCTTCCTCCTCTCTCTCTGCCTGCCTCTCTGCCTGCTTGTGATCTCTCTGTCAAATAAATAAATAAAATCTTAAAAAAAAAAAAAAAAATGTGCCCCTCATTAACTTTAACATTTGGAAGAAGGGGGATATGATTCATTGTCTTTTTCTCCCCCAAAACAGACTTTAGTAAAGCCAAAGAAACATTTTCTAGCAATTAGAGCTGACCAGCAGTGAAAAGGCTAATTTCCTTTTCACCCGAGTTATTTCAGAAAGAATGAGATTGCCGTCGACCAGTGACACTTTAGAAGAGAACAACTCCAGATGATCTCTGAAATCCCTTACAACTTTAATATCATGTGGCCATCTGACTTTAAAGAGTCAAGTTGAGGAAAGCAACATATATTTTTTTAAGATTTTATTTATTTGACAGACAGAGATCACAAGTAGGCAGAGAGGCAGGCAGAGAGAGAGAGGGAAGCACGCTTCCTGCTAAGCAGAGAGCCTGACATGGGACTCGATTCCAGGAACCTGGGATCATGACCTGAGCTGAAGACAGAGGATTTAACCCACTGAGCCACCCATGCGCCCCAAGGAAAGCAACTTTAATAAATTAGTTTAAATAATTATTTTTAAAACACATGCATTATTTATTTACATAAAACTGGAGCAAGGGTTAAAAATAAGAGAGCTTGGGAAACTAAGTCATAGAAGGTTAATAAAGGTAAATAAAAGCTGAAAGATTATGAAAATGAAAAAAAGACCAATTTCATACTTTAAAACTATAGTTGACAGCAAACATGTTATGTATTTTTTTAATTTTACCATAACACTGCCTACCATTAAGCAGAGGTAGTCCAAAATATCATAGGAATTCAGAAATTGAGCGCAAATATATGTAAAGAGTAACATCTCATTTTGATTACCCCATTTTGACCCTTGTGTTGTTTTCTTCTTCAATTTTAATTTTCATAATTTAAAAATGAAAATTTGTTAATTTGTGACATTTAATAAACTCATAGATCCAGAGAAGAGATTGGTGGTTGCCAGGGGTGGATGATCAGGGGAGAGCAAAATAGGGGAAGGTGCTCAAAAGGTACAAACTTCCAGTTACAAAATAAATAAGGCCACATAATATGCATCATTATAATTATAGTTAATAATACCATATTGTATATTTGAAAGTTGTTAAGACAGTAGACTTTAAAAGATTTCATCACAAGAAAAATATTTAACTTTGTGTGGTTATGAGTATTAACTAGACTTATTACAGTTATTGTTACACAACATATACAAACACTGAAACATTATTTTATACACCTTAGTTTCAGGCCTTAGTTTCATATAATCTTAGATGCTACTTATATCTCAATTAAAAAAGAAACCCTCAAATCAGTAAAGATTGATCATTGAAGATATTATTAGGCAGGAACTATGAATATATTTTATAACATTCAAAGTGGATTAAACATATATGTATTACATTTATATAAATACTAAATATAACATTTAATTATGTTATTGACTTAACTTTGAAAAAATAACCAAAGTAGACAAATTAAAGAAGGTAAAATCTGAAATATGTTTTAGAGACATCCAGTATCATCTTTTACTCTACATCTAATAAAAAACGGCTCAAAGCAGGTGGTGCCCCAATTTTCACATGGTCAGTCCATTTCTCACACTATACTTTGACATCATCAAGTGAAGGCAAGGTGAACATTTATACTTCCATTCCCTTAACTAGAAAATAGTAAGTGTGAAGTAAATAATTAGTTGAATAAGTATCAACTCAGTCAATGTTGAACAAATGAATGCATGAAAGAATGAGAAATTATTTAACTTGACTAGCATTCTACCTTTACTGTCCAGAGTTCCTTCTGAAATACTATCTTGTATCTTTAAGTGGTTGCTGTTGTCTGTTTTCAGGAATGAATAAAATGAAATTATGTCCAAAGAGCTTTTGCATGGCAAAGAAAAGCATCAACAACAACAAAAAAAGGTAGCTTACTAAATAAGAGAAGATAATCATATAGGCTTTATTTGATAAGAGGTTAATATCCAAAATATATAAAGAACTTACACAGTCCCACACCAAAAAAAAAAAAAATAATAATAATAGACAGAGGACCTGAATAGACATTTTTCCAAAGAAGACATCCAGATGGCCAAGAGAGACATGAAAAGATGCTCTACATCATCGGGGAAATGAAAATCAAAACTACAATGAGGTATCACCTCATACCTGTTAGAATGACTGAAATAAAAAAGACGAGGAATCACATTGTTGGTGAGGTTGTGGAGAAAAAGGAAGCCTCACGCATTGCTGATGGAAATCCAAACTGGTACAGCCACTGTGGAAAAACAGTATAGAAGCTCTTCAAAAAAATTAAAAAGTAAAATTACCATATAATCCAGTAATTCTACTACTAGGTATTTATACAAAGAAAACAAAAACACTAATTCATAAAGATATATGCAACCCTATGTTTATTGCAGCATTTTTTACACTAGTCAAAATATGGAAGCAACCCAAGTATCTATCCATAAATGAATGGATAAAGAGGATGTGATATATATATTACATATATATATAATTATATATACACATAATATAACATAATATATATATTATTCAGCCATAAAAAAAGAATGAAATCTTGCTATTTACAACATAGATGGGCCTAAAGAATATATTGCTAAGTGAAATAAGTCAGTCAGAGAAAGACAAATACTGTATAATTTCATTCATATGTGGAATTTAAGAAACAAAACAAAGAACAAAGAGAAAAACAGACTTCTAAATACAGAGAGCAAACTGGTGGTTGCTCCAGAGGGGAGATGGGTGGGGGGGGATAGGTGAAATAGATAAAGGATGTTAAGGGTACACTTATCTTGATGAGCACTAAGTAATGTATAGAATTGTTGAATCATTATACCATACACCTGAAACTAATATAATACTGAATGTTAGTTATACTTCAATAAAAAAGAAAAGTAAATCTGATTTGATTTTGAAATATATTAACAAATAAAATTGTGTACGTTATTAAAATAAAAAGATGTAATATAAGTATTTTTCTTATGACATATATATAAGATGATAGATTAAAAATATTACTTTATTGAAAAACAACTGCTTCACAGAAAACACTTCAATATTTGGCAAAGCACAAAATTATTGATATTCATGAATATTCTGAATTTTTTATATATACTTATTCTTTTATATTTGCATTATTTTATTTATATACATTTACTGTATATTCTTTTATAGTTGTACTATTTTATTTATATACATTTCCTGTATTAAAAGAAGGAAATTAATTCCACCTAGATAATTTTAATGTATTGAAACAACCATAAATCAAACAATTGGAAATACAAGTAAGTTGGAAATTGTGTTGAATGTTCAAAGGACAAATTTCCCATACTTTATCTACAAGACCTTTAGTGTTATTAGTCTAAATTGACAGTTTTTGAAGTGCAGTTAATAATTTTGACTCACAGTTATTAAGAAAACCCTTAAAAATGTGGAATTTTGCTTTGTATGTTTTTATGGCAGTCAAAAGTTTTTGTCTCATAGAATAGAAATATTTATGCTTGCCACTGCAGAATAATGATGAAATGAAAAATAAAGGTCCAAAGTATTTAGAGGCAAACTATGAAATGTATTCATAAAGCAAAAGACAAGACATAATTACAGTAAATTATTAGTACAGCAACTGTAAATGTGGACTGCTTGGTATGCATTTTACGAAGAATCTCATTCTATCACTTACAGAGACCATCATGTTCTTTGTAACCGACTGCTGTAGAAGATTGCCAGATAATCTTGCCAGCCTTCGATTTGAAAAGATGTGTTCCAGTTAAGAGTAAAGCAAAGCCCACTGGTTATTCATCCTTTGTAAGAACTTTGTAGTCTGAGAACAAGGAGCATACCATTTTTTGCATCTCCTGGATTCCCAAAAGAATACTGGATAGCAATGTACTCGTGTGCAATTATTTTTCAGTGGCCATTTCTACATGCCTGTATATTTTAGCTTCGTCCTAAGAGGATTTCATTACTTCCTTAGAGTGGCATTGCCTTTACAGAACAGTACATCTAGAGCTGTGAGCTGTTTCTGTGTGTTTTCTTGTGGAAGGCCTGTGCTTCTTTTGCACCTGACAAATCTTCATTCCTATTACTCCCTTATATCATTGTTATTAGTGGACCTAATAAGCAAAATTTAAAAAAAAATATAGTTAAACTTTTAGTCTATTGCCCCCCGCCCAATTGATGGAAATGGAATAATCCAGCTAAAATAAGTCATATCAAGAATACGTATGCGTATTTAAGTCAAAAATCACCTTGCAAATAGACATCACTGGAAACATGAAACCCAAACTGAGACTCATTTTGAATATGAAATGACTTATTCTTTTAGAAATTTCAGTAAGAATCCAAGAGGTGACTGTACACTAAGTGATATTCCGACATGGCCTACGTTCAATTTTAAAACATATAATTATCAAATGTGGAACCTGATACATTAATTATGTATCATTATAACATATATGTCATATATGTGTGTTAACTTTGAAAAAGTTGTATAGTTAGATATATACTTTATATCTAAAAAGTTATATATATAACTTTTAATATAATTATATAACATATAGCTAACATAGTTATATAACTTAACTTTTTTTAAAGTTAACACACACATATTTTTGAAAATTAACACTCTTGGGAGATTTCTACTGTGAATAATTATAACTAATAACAAAAAAGCAGATTAAAAAAAGCAGATGAAGAAGCAGATGATGTTTCGGTTGTTGTCAGGAAAAGTACATTAATAAGAACGACAAAAGGAACACTGAAAATATATATTAGAGTTGAGTTAGTTCGAAGCACCTTTAACAATAAAACCAAGTTCTGTTTGAGTGTTTGGTATAACTTACATTGAAAATATTTCTATTAGAGCTCTATCATCCAGAGTTATTTCAACACATAGATCTCCTAATTTTCTTTTCAGTCTGAATGCTGATTAAAGACAGGAAAACTGCCATTACAATGGATTGGGGAAAATGCATTGTGGGAATCCAGTTAGGATATTGAGGACATTCCACTACTTTTAGAACGGAACTTGTCAAAGTACAATCCATTCAAAAACAACCAGGCTGGAAATATCTCTTCCTTGTTTATGGATGATACCATGGAGTTTTACTGATTCATAATGGACCCATAGCCTTTTTATTTGGACAGTTTAAGCACCGAGAAGAAAAATAAAACTGTTGTGTGACAACATCCCTCGTAAATGGCTTCATGTTAAGACTTTCTTTCTACATGTTCACATTAAGAGCCACAACAGGTCTGGCTTCTGGAAAAGCAAAGCTTTCTCTTTGTAACAAAAGGCATTTCAGAGAAGAGGAGGCAAATGAAACTTAAAAGCACGATGAGCTATTTTTAAGTACAATTAAAATTTTATAAATCTGCATGGTAATTTTCCAGAATATACAGAGATGTCTTTGTCTGCATAGTTAAAATCAAAATATGATCAGCTATACATTTTCACACACTTTCCACAAAAATGCCATCAGCACATTGATTAGACTGCGCCAGATCCCTAGAGAGAATGAGTGCTTTTTTCACTGCAGCCCATAAACCCAACTCATAATAAGAGACAACACACATTAATAGGTTTATCAAAAGGGGGAAATAGCATTTAGAGATGCAAAATATCATTTTGAGGTTTTCCAGGTACCATAATGATAGTTTTTCTTACCACTGAATATTCATGACACCTCATAAAACTAATGATAAACATAAAAATTGATGTGAACGTTTGACTAATCTGCTCTTATTTGTTTGGAAGAGCTGTTGTAATTGCCTGGTTTGTAAATTAAACATCTGCTATGGGAATAAACAAAAACATAACTGAGCATATTCAAATAAATTGAATTCACTCTGGTTCCATAAATTTTATTATATGGGCTCATCAATTTTATTACACCTGAGCGCAGCATTGCCGCCAAAGTCAATGCATTTTAGGTGTCCTATTTGTAAGAATAAATGCTTTCTTTTTCTACTAAAATGCAGATCTTCTTTTAGATCATTTTTAAAGGAGTGTTTCAATACTAGAGTTCAACAAATTGAAGCCACCCACCATGTTGGTTGGACATTTGCTGGGGCTCTGCTGCTGTGTATGTACCTTGAGTTTCGGCAGATCATTGAAATCATCTTTACAGCACAGCAGCACATGTCAAACAAGATAATAATCATTTCACTTCAGTGAAATTAGTCCGTCTGATGGTTGGCATAGCCATATTTTTCTAGTTTCTAAGCCATAAAGATGAAACATATTGCAGAACAACTAACCAAAACAAGGTCCAGAACAGAAGACACCAACAAGTGTGCTTGCTAAAATTAGGAAGTCATACCTTTGATGTAATCACATATATTTTTCTTCTGTGTCTATTTCTTGATGCTGCAGATCTATTAAAATAAGTCCCACCAGTATTTTAATGTTTTTTGTAAAGATTATCAAGGCAAATTAAGTTTCAAGTAACAGACAAGTAAAACATGGATGGAAATATTTTGCTGATGTATTAGGATGACTGCCCATGAGAGGAAAATGATGTAAAGTCGAATAACACAAAATATGAAATGGCTCAGAAATCCCTGACCTCTGATATTTGTAAGGCATGTTTCACATTATTCTGACAAGTATGAGATACAAATGACAACAAGGCATACTGTGTGATGATTCCATTCAAACTTTTGCATAAAGATGACTTAAACATGCTGACAAAGTAGATTCCCTTTTTAAAGAAAAGGAAAATTTCCAGCTAGTAGGAGAGACCAGAACTTTACATTTACTTCCCTTGAAATCATAGGTGCTTATCTAGAAGCCTAATATCTATAACCCTGATAAGCTTGGCATCTCATGGTCTCTCCTTTTTTTCTGGGGAGAAAAATAGGAATTCCATCATTGCTCAATCAAGAACTCTATAAGCTGAAGGAGGCCTATGGAAAGCTTGAGAGGGAACAATGCTCTTGACTCATTTGTCAGAAACTCTCAATTACCAAATAGGTTTAACTGAGGACTTTTCATATCTAGACTTCTTTTATAAATTGAGAAAGACTTTTTTTTTTCAAACAGGTAATGACAGGATTCTAATCAAGTTCAATCCCTGAATCACCCAGTCTTCTGAAACATAAGTATAAGGTAAGAGAGATAATCACCAAGATTTGCTCAGAAAAACAAAATCAAAGACATACTGCGGGCTCATGCAAGGACAGTATCTTATTACATCAAAGTTGAGGAGATAGTTAACTGTCACTGACCCAGAACATTTTAAAATCCATATCACACCCAGCTGGAGATAACATGCAAGAAATACCAACCCCAACTTTCATACTGTTCAAGAGGCTTCGATTTAATAGCAACAAAAACCTTAGAGAAGAAATTCATCTTGTTTTAGTCCACTTGGTATGCTTCTAACAGTATCTGATATAGTTATTGCTTAATTTATGCTTCATGGTGGTAGTAGCAATTAAGAAGAAGTAGTTTCTATTATAATTGATGGACAAATAAACTTTTATTCCCTTATAGTGTTTTTAGTAAAATTTCAGCTACCCAAATACAGATTAAAGTCTCAGTCTTATTGAAGGGCAGCAGATATGCCACCCAAAATATGCCAGGTTGGCATATTGACTATTTTGAATTTAACTTACTTGCAAAACAGCCATTGCAAGAAGGACACTCTGACTCTTTGTCTCCCTGAAAAGAGGAAGTAAATTTCCCATGTGAAAGAACTTCCTTGTACCTGGAGGAAGAGAGACATCCTTACCACCAGAAATAAGAAATCTAGGGCTGAGAAGACTATAAAATAAACTTGTTATATCCTCACTAATTCACTACCCCAGGCCCAACCTTTTCTACCCTACACTACAAATATATTTTCAGAGGTACAAAGAATAAAATAACATTGCCTTTCATTATAAAAAAAAAGAAAGAAAGAAGAAAGAAAGAAAGAAAGAAAGAAAGAAAGAAAGAAAGAAAGAAAGAAAGAAAGAAACTTTGACGTCAACGTTCTCCTAATAGCTAACAAACAAAACATAGTGAAAGATCCATTATTTTTTGTGTGTCATCTAGTACTAATTTCTTGAATACAGACATTTGGTAGTATAGCCATTGGATACTTTTGTGAACTCTTAAAATGAATACATGTCAAAGTTCAGACTTACATTTTACATGAATTGAACATAACATAAAATAGTATGCTCTGTGTAAGGTGCTATAATAATTACAGCATTTTATTCTTCGGAGAAAAGACAAATTTAAGCAATTTTATAGCTATAGGTCATCTTTGCTAGATTGTTCTAATCATTTAGATTTATAAGTGTGTTGCTCTATACAAAATCTGTTGGTCATTCAATAATTATTTTGAGTGGTTTTGTTTTGTTTTGTTTTGTTTGTGGGTAATGCACTCTACCAGGAATTGTGAATAAAGCAGTGAAAATGACAGATCAGGTTGACCTCATGGAACTCATCTGTATATAACTGCAGGATTCTGTATTAAACAGTGGATTCCAGTCCTGCCTTAAAATTGTGAGAGGGGTTCTGAAAAGACAGGGCTTCTTATCTTTAATGTGCATCTGAATGACCTGGGGATCTTACTAAGATGCAAATTTTGGTTCAGTAAATCCTGCAGAAGCCTGAGGTTTTCAATTTCCAGCAAACTTCCAAGTAATGTCAATGCTGCAGGCTGGCCTTACAGTAATCACTTTAAGTAGCAAGGAGTTTGGATGCTGCAGAATGCATAAGAGGGAAAATGACCAAACTCAGGAGATTAGGAATAACTTCTCTTAGAAGTGATGAATAAATCA
This sequence comes from Enhydra lutris kenyoni, assembly GCF_002288905.1. Taxonomy (NCBI): domain Eukaryota; kingdom Metazoa; phylum Chordata; class Mammalia; order Carnivora; family Mustelidae; genus Enhydra; species Enhydra lutris. Next base: position 1,327,481 of record NW_019154142.1, on the reverse strand, counting down.
TCAAGATCTAAAGGAGAAGTAGGAGTTAAATGATAAATAAGAAGAGGCAAAGATTATTTCATGGGACGGAATAGCAAGTGTGAAGGTCCTAGTGGGACAGAATCATGTTGCACTGAAAGACCTGCAAGTCCAAGGTGGCTGTAACATCAAGCTGAAAAAAGAGCAAGGATTGATGGCAGTGACATTGGCAGGGGTCAAACTATGAAGGGGATAAGGATGGGATGCAGAAGCATGGTGGTGAAAGTCTGAAAGCAAGAAACTGAAAAAAGTTTGGGAAAATGGTGAAAATCTGAAAGCAAGAAGTTGGAAAAAGTTTGGGAAAATGGAGTTTCACAGGTGTTTAAAAGATAAATGGAAGCATATTAAAAATTTTAAGAGTTTGAATAAAAATTGATTCACAGCTGGCAGCATCCAACCTGGCAGATAGAAAGGAGCTGGAGCTCCAAAATGAAAAATTCTGATAACCAGAAGGAAATGGGAATAAGAAAGGTGTGCTGGTCAAAAGAATGTCAGTTGGTTATTGCAAGGTTACTTTCCTTTAGTGGATAACAGGGGTCTCTCAGGAAGATTACTTAACTTGTGCTGATCAAGCTACTCTTGATTGACTGGTTTAAGATTCTATTTTGGAGAGATGAAACTATAATTAAGTCTTGGCTCGGTGATGTCGAGCTTAACATAAATAACTCTGTTTTTAACACAAGCAATGAAGTTTGCAGAAGAGAGAAATGTAGATGAGAGCCAGGGTTTCAGAAAAGTTATTTACAGGTACTCTTTGGGGTCAAGAGTCAGAGAGAAGCCTGAAAAGTTAAAAGAATGACCCTAGGAATTCCCAGATGGTAATGTTGAAAGTAGGAGGAAAGGCTGGAGGACAAGCAGGTAGAACTCTTAACTGTTCTGATGAAGTCACACTAGACAGTAGAAGAGGAAACCAGTTTTAAAATGATCATCTCTGAGCTTTAATCCAGGATGCTGTCATGTACCAACAAATGAGAGAAAGCATGTTTTTGTCAAGAATGAGGGCTTTGAATTGCAGGATTCAAGAACTATCTTAGCATCCACATGGCCCTGTGAACATGGACAATGTAATTAACCTCTCTGCTCATCAGTTTCCTCATCTCTAAAAAGAGATAACACAAATATCAATTTCTTAGAGTTGTTGTGAGGACCAAATGCAGAAACATATGTGAACGGCTTCCTGGTATGTGGTAACTAGTCCAGAAATGTTGGCCATTACTATTTTTGTTCTTACACAAACCATGTATTTATTTTTGACCTTAATTTTCTGAGGATATTAAAATTAAAGTTGATTATATCCAACACATACTCTAATTTAAAGATCTATGATTTCATCATAAGAAGAATATTTAAATATGTAAATTATAAAAGTAGAATGACTCGACCTTCTGTTCCCAAGTTCTTGCCTATGTGTTTTTATCATTTACACATTTGGGGGATCCCTCTAAAAGAGCTCTGTATTCTGTTCTACCAGCTCTCTAACTGTATTTTCTGAACATGGCCACCAAAAACCACTCATCCAGGGTAGGATGTCTATAAATTATTTTATTTTTCAGGATTTATGTAAGTAAAGTGTAGCAGAGACACCTTGCACATATATTAGTTATCATTTTTTCAGAAATTATTGTTTTTAGTTGCTTAAAATCAAGACTATTTTTCATGGTGTTCCCTGTTGTGGGATATATAGCCCAGTGATTAAGTTCTGGCCAATGAGAGATACATCACTATGTTGTATGGTAGCCTACAGGAAATCTCCCCAATGTTGTTTTTGGCTCTTCTTTTTCCTGCTTGCTGGGATGTGGATGAGATGCCTAAGCTGAAGTAGCCATATAAAAGAATCAGGTGGACATCATGTGCTGATGGTGGAGAAGCAGTAAGATAAAAGATGCCTGCATCTCTGGCCTTGTGCCACTATACCAGCCCAGGATAACCTTCATCTTGCTTCTTTTAAATGAGTAGTGAATTAACTTCTATCTACTTAACCTAGATATTTTGGGGTTTTGATCAATAAATGATAGATAGATACAGATATATGTATACAGATAGATGTATCAAAGGAAGACCTTAGTCTCATACAAAAAAAAAATTTGTTTTATTGTCAAAATTTCTTTGACATTTTGAACAAATTTGAACAAAGTTTCTTAAAATATGTAAATTCACATCTATGTAGAAATATATTGAATTATAAAAACCCAATGATAGTTTATCACTTGTAAAAATCAAACACATAATCCAAAAAAATGCAAATTTAGGGTTTATCTTATTAATCAGAATGAACTTTGTGTCAAGGAAGGGAAATCTATTTAAATTTGTTCAGGGAAGGAGGAGGGAAAGGAGAAAGATCCTGTAAGGTTATACATATCTCAGAACATGAGGGGAAAAAAAAGTCCAGAATAAAACAAAATGAACAAACAGAGATCACGAAGTATATGAACCAAGTTATCAACCACAGTAGTTCCCAAAGAATATTCCCTGATGAAATAACTCAGGATGATATCTCATGACTCAAACTACTGAAAGAATGAATCAAATATAATTAGTTCATTGAGTCTATAAATTGGTTCACCTTTGGTCAAATGTCCGGCTCTGGTCCAACTATATCCGGAGTATCTAAGTCACATGATGCTATCAATGTTGTCAGGTTTCTGGTGAGAAAGACATTCACTTAGAAAGGAGTTTGAGGAGGTAAGCAATTATCAACTTCTTTAATATAGTAATGTAATTTTGAGATCTATCTATCTATCTATTTATCTATCTAATCTTTTGGACCTTGTGCTGGTTATTATCTAGCAATCAATACTCATTCTCAGCCTCTTTCATATCAATGATTCTGTAAGAACTTATATATTGGTATTAAATTCATTTTTGCTTAAATACTTAGAGAAGTTTTTTTTCTTACCATGTCTGATTCACTACTCTGATGATGAAGATAGCGAGCAGAACTTCAAATATTAAATGAAAAAATTACTGTCCCTGAACAACTTGATAAAAGAATTTTGACATTTAATCTAATATGGGGCTTGATCTCACAATCTTGATTTTGGCTCATGTCATTATCTCCCAATTGTGAGATCAAACCCAGTGTAGGGCTCCACACGGGGCATGGAGCCTGCTTAAGATTCTCCCTCCTTCTTCCTCAGTGCTTCCTCCCCACTCTGTCTCTAAAACAAAAATAACAACAACAACAGCAACAACAACAACAAAAGGAAGGCAGGAAGGAAGGAAGGAAGGAAGGAAGGAAGGAAGACAGACGGACAAAACTTTATGGTCATGTAAGTTTCATGAAATTAAGAAATTCTAGTTTTGAGAACTGCTATATCCTTAATGTATAGCTTTCATATAATATGTGTTTATATTTTTTGAATGAGTAAGCTATCAAAAACACATTGACTAAAGATTACATGCAATACAGAGTTAAATGGCAACCATCCAAAATATGGCTACCAAAAGCTTAAAAGTGTCAGTACAGAGAAAGCATTAAAAATGTTAATCTCCCAAGGAGAGTAGTTGCATATGACAGATTTCTGAGACTATTATCATCACTAGAGGTGCTCCATGAATTAAAGATATTGAAAAGGTTATTATCTAGAGCTCTTATGTTTCATCAAGAAAGAATTCAGACTAATTAGGGCATTTTGTTTATGAAAATGATTTTATCTATGTAACTGTTGTTAACATTGATTATTACTTTCAATGTACTTGATTAATTACTTTTGTGAAGTTCTCACCTATACAAAACATGCAGTAGTGCAATATGTCCCATATTGTAATAATCGACAATAGGCCATGAGTAATAAGTAATAACTAATAATATAAAGCCATGTTTTAAATAATAGTTAAACAATAGTGGTAGCAAAACAAAACAAACCTAAACCTTCCAGAAGAAAGAAGCATGCACTTTTTTCAAGGTGAGGGTGAATTTCCTTTGATCTTTTTATAGTCTATCAACAAACTATATCCCAAATGTGTGTACATAAAACAACAATGTGCTTAAACACACACACACTCCAACTCTAATATAATCTAATTATTTCATTAAAAGAAAGAAACATGAAATGGATTTTAGTTGTTAGTTTAACATCACAATCCATGATTTATAGGTGCTCATTCTATAAACTATAACGTGTCTAATACCATGCTTAAAATCAAAATGTGAAATCCCAAAATTTAATTTTATAAATCAGAGTTTGAAGAGAACTTAGAATCACTGCATCCCTACTTTCCTTTCTGAGACAGGAATACTTCCTTCAAAACACCATTTTCAGGAACCACTTAATTTTCATACAAGCAGTAGCTTCCACTACAACTTGATTATGAAATTGAAATACCCTTCCAGGAATTTCCACTTATTGTTCTTAGTTTAGCACTTGAGCATGATTTGAAATCAACCTCTTCTTTATTCCACATTAGACCTTTCTGAATTCTTGGAGGTATATTTTGTCTTTCTCCTTTAGTCACATGTCCTTCAGTCTTAAAACATTCCACCAAATCTTCTATGACACAATCTACAACATAATTTTGAGATGTCTTCTTCCATCTCTTCTGTCTTTAATGACGAAGTATTCTTGACCAAGCCTATCACACCAGAAATGTTTTATTCTGTGCCCTCCTCTATCTTAGTTTTTAAGCATAACATAGTTATACAAGTTTGATTAATCATTACATTATTTATTGAGGGAAGAAATCATTTGTCTTATTCATCTCAGACCACCATAACAAAAATACCATAGATTAGGTGGCTTTCTATATATTTTCTTTTTTGTTTCAAATTTTTATGGAAACTCTAATTAACATATGGTGTAATATTGGTTTCAGGAGCAGAATTTAGTGATTCATCACTTACATATAACACCCAGTGCTCATCACAACAAATGCCCTCGTTAATCCCACCACCCATTTAGTCTATCTCTTATGCACCTCCCCTCCATCAACCCTCAATTTGTTCTCTACAGTTAAGAGTCTCTTATGGTGTCTACCCCACCTCCCCCCCTTCCCCTACATTCATCTGTTTTCTTCCTTAAATTCCACATATGACTAAAAACGTATGGTATTTGTCTTTCTCTGACAGACTTGTTTCGCTAAATGTAATATACTCTAGCTCCCTCCATGCTGTTGCAAATGGCAAGATATCATTCTTTTTGTGGTTGAGTAATATTCCATTATATATACTTATATGCCACATTTTCTTCATTTATTCATCAGGTGATAGACATTTGGGTTCTTTCCATAATTTGGCTATTGTTGATAATGCAGCTATAAACATCAGGGTACATGTGTCCCTTCAGGTCTGTATTTTTGTATCTTTTGAGTAAATACATAGTAGTGTAATTGCTGGATCTAGGGTAGTTCTACTTTTAAGTTTTTGAGAAACCTCCATACTGCTTTCCAGAGTCGCTGCACCGGTCTGCATTCCCACCAACAGTGTAAGAGTGACCCTCTTTCTCTGCATCCTTGTCAATATCTGTTGTTTCCTGTGTTGTTAATTTTAACTATTCTGACAGGTGTGAGGTATATCTCATTGTGGTTTCGATTTGTATTTCCTTGATGTTGAGTGATTTTAGCATCTTTTCATGTGTCTATTAGCCACCTGGATGTCTTCTTTGAAAAAATGTTTATTCATGTGTTCTGCCTGTTTCTTAATTGGATTTTTTTTTGGTGGGGGGTTGAGTTTGAATAAGTTCTTTATAGATTTTAGATACTAACATTTTATCAAATATGTTATTTGCTAATATCTTCTCCCATTTTGTAGGCTGCCTTTAATTTTATTGATTGTTTCTTTCTCTGTGCAGAAGTTTTTTACCTTGATGAAGTCCCAATAGTTCATTTTTACTTCTGTTTCTCTTACCTCCAGAGATGTGTCTAGTAAGAGGTTGTTATGACTAAGATCAAAGAGGTTGCTGCCTGTGTACTCCTCTAGGATTTGGATAGTTTCGTGTTTTACATTTAGGCCTTTCATCCATTTTGAATTATTTTTGTGTGTGGTGTAAGAAAGTGGTCCAGTTTCATTCTTCTGCATGCTGCTGTCCAGTTTTCCCAACATGATTTGTTACAGATACTGTCTTTTATCCATTGTATATTCTTTCCTACGTTGTCAAAGATTAGTTGATCATATAGTTGTGGGTACATTTCTGGGTTATCAATTCTGTTCCTGATCTACGTGTCTGTTTTTGTGCCAGTGCCACACTGTCTTGATGACTACAGCTTTGTAATATACCTACAGTCCAGAATTGTGATGCCTACATCTTTGCTTTTTCATTTCAAGACTGCTTTGGATAATCAAGATCTTTTGTGGTTCCATAAACATTTTTAGGATGGTTTGTTCTAGCTCTTTGAAAAATGCTGGTGGTATTTTCATAGGAATTGCATTAAATGTGTAGCTTGCTTTGGATAGTATAGACATTTTAACAATATTTGTTCTTCTAATTCATGAGCATGGAATGCTTTTCCATTTCTTTGTTTCCTCTTTAATCTCTTTCATAAGTGTTCTATTTTCAGAGTGCAGATATTTTGCCTCTTTGGTTAGGTTTATTAATAGGTATCTTATGGTTTTTGGTGCAATTGTAAATGGGATCAAGTCCTTGATTTCTCTTTCTGCTGCTTCATGATTGGTGTATTGAAATGTAACAGACTTCTGTGTGTTGATTTTGTATCCTATAACTTTGTTCAATTTTCATGTATCAGTTCTAGCAATTTTTGGTAGAGTTTTTCAGGTACTCTACATATAGTATCATGTCATCAGAGAATAGCACTAGTTTGGTTTCTTCCTTGGCAACTTTGATGCATATTTTATTTTTGTTGTCTGATTGCTGTGATTAGGACTTCCAGTACTATGTTAAATAGGAATGGTGAGGGTGGACATCCCTGTCTTGTTCCTAACCATAGAGGAAAAGCTTTCAGCTTTTCCCATTGAGGATGATATTATCTGTCAGTCTTTCATATATGGGCTTTATGATGTGAGATATGAACTCTCTAGTCCTACTTTGTTGAGGACTTTTATCAAGAATGGATGCTGTACTTTGTGAAATCCATTTTCTGCATCTATTGAGATCATATGTCTCCTATCTTTTCCTTTATCAATGTGGTATATCACATTGATTGATTTGCTACTATTGAACCACACTTGCAGCCCAGGAATAAATCCTACTTGATCATGGTGAATATTTTTTTAAATGTATTATTGAATTCAATTTGCTAGTATCTTGTTGAGAATTTTTGCATCCATCTTCATCAAGGATATTGGCCTGTAAGTTTCCTTTTTAGTGAGGTCTTTGTCTAGTTTTAGAATCAAAGTAATGCGGGCTCTGTAGAATAAGTTTGGAAGTTTTCCTTCCATTCCTATTTTTTAGAACATTTTGAAAAGAATAAGTATTAACTCTTTAAATGTTTGGTAAAATTCCCTTAGGAAGTCATCTGGGCCTGGGCTTTTATATGTTGAGAGATTTTTGATTACTGGTTCAATTTCTTTGCTTGTTATCAGTCTGTTCAAATTTTCTATCTCTTCCTGCTTCAGTTTTGGTGGCTTATATGATTCTAGGAATTTATCCATTTCTTCCAGATTGCCCAATTCTTTAGCATATAATGTTTCATAACATTCTCTTACAATCGTTTGTATTTCTGTGGTGTTGATTGCAATCTCTCCTCTTTCCTTCATTATTTTATTTATTTGGATACTTTCTATTTTCTTTTTGACAAGTCTGCCTAGGCATCTGTATATTTTATTAATACTTTCAAAGAAATTTTTCCTAGTTTCATTGATGTATTCCACTGGGTTTTTTGTTTGTTTCTATATCATTTATTTCTATTCAAATCCTTATTTTTTCCTTTCTTTTGCTGGCATTAGGCTTTATTTGCTGTTCCTTTTCTAGCTCCTTTAGGTATAAGGTTAGGTTGTGTATTTGCAAATTTGCTTGCTTCTTGAGATAGTCCTGTATTGTTAAATACTTCCCTCTTGGGACCACTTTTGCTGCATTTCAAAGGTTTTGGACGGTCATGTTTTCATTTTATTTGTTTCTGGTTTTTTTTTTCTTTAATTTCTTCTTTGATTTCCTAGTTTACCCATTCATCCTTTAATAGGATGATCTTTAACCTCTATGTATTTGTGGTCTTTCCAAATTTTGTTCTTATGATTGACTTTTAGTTTCATAACATTGTGGTCTAAAAATATGCTTATTATGAGCTCATTGAGGTCTGATTTGTGTACTCATTGAGGTCTGATTTGTGACCCAGTTTGTCATCTATTCTTCTGGAGAATGTTCCACGTGCACTTGCCAAGAATGTGTGTTCTGCTGCTTTAGGATGCAATGTTCTGAATATTATGTGTTAAGTTCATCTAGTCCTGTGTATCATTCAAAGCCATTGTTTCATTGTTGATTTTCTGCTTAGATGATCTCTCTATTGCTATATGTGGGGCATTTAAGTCCCCTATTATTATTATATTATTATCAATGGGTTCCTTTATGTTTCTTATTAATTGATTTATATATTCTGGTGCTCCCAAGTTAGGGGCATACATATTTATAATTGTTAGATCTTCTTGTTGGATAGTCCCCTTTATTATGATATAGTGCCCTTCTTCATCTCTTGTTACAGTCTTTGGTTTAAAATCTGGTTTGTCTGATATAAATATTGCTACTCTAGCTCCCTTTGATGTCCATTAGCATGATAAATGTTTCTCTACCCCTCACTTTCAATCTGCAGGTGTCTTTAAGTCTAAAATGAGTCTCTTGTAGGCAGCATATAAATTAGTCTCTTTTTTAATCCATCCTGATACCATATGTCTTTTGATTGGAGTATGTAGTCCATTTACATTCAGAGTGATTATTGAAAGATGTGAATTTAGTACCATTGTATCACCTGTTAAGTCATTGTTTCTGTATATTTTCTCTGTTCCTTTCTAGTCTTTGTTGCTTTTTGTTTGTTTGTTTGTTCTGTTTTATTTGTTGGTTTTCCACTCAGAGTCCCCTTTAATATTTCTCTCAGGACTGGCTTAGTGGTCACAAACTCTTTAGCTTTTGTTTGTCTGAGAAATTCTTTATCTCCCCTCCTATTCTAAATGGCAGCCTTCCTGGATAAAGTATTCCTGGCTGCATATTTTTCCTATTCAACACATTGGATATATCATGCCACATTCTTCTGGTCTGCCAAGCTTCTGTAGAGAGACCTTTTGCAAACTTTATTTATCTTCCCTTGTATGTTAGGGACTTCTTTTCCCTTGATGCTTTCAGGGTTCTTTCCTTATCACTGTATTTTGCAGTTTTTACTATGATATGTCTTGCTGTTGGCCTGCTTTTGTTGATTTTTGATGGGAATTCTTTGTGCCTTCTGGATTTGGTTATCTGTTTCCTTCCCCAAATTAGGGAAGTTTTCAGGTATAATTTGTTTAAAAAAATAATCTTTCTGCCCCTTTTTCCCTCTCTTCCTATTCTGGGACTCCTGGGATACAAATGTTATTACGGTTTATGAAGTCACTGAATTCTCTAAGTCTACATTCATGATGCAATATTTTTCTTCCCATCTTCTTTCAGCTTCATTATTTTCCATAATTTTATCTTCTGTATCACTTATTTGTTCCTCTGTTTCTTCCATTCTTGTGGTTATTACGTCCAGTCAGTTTTACTACTTGGTTATAGATTTTTTTTTTTTTAATATGGGCCTGACTAGTTTTTAGTCTTTTTTCTCTGCATTAAGGAATTCCCTGGTGTCTTACATGCTTTTCTCAAGCCCAGCTGGTATCCTTATAATTGTTGCTTTAAAATCTGCTTCAGGCATATTTCTTAAATCTGTTTTGATTAGATCTCTCTCTCTGTAACCTCTTCTTGCTCTTTCTTTTGGGATGAATTGTTCTGTCTTGGCATTTTGTCTAGGTCTCTGTTTTTGTGTGTTAAGAAAGTGTGTTATGTTTTCTGCTCCTGAGAGTAATGGCTATATTAAGAAGTTATATGGTGTCCAGCACCTGATGCTCCAGGAAGTATCTCTGGTATCAGCTGAGTGCACTCTACTGTTGTTATGGCTGCTCTTTTCCTCAGGGTAGTGCTCTGCTGTTTCTCCTTGCCTCAGTGGGGAGACCTTGTCCAGCATGTGGGGAATTTTAACTAGGTGTGTTTTGGTCTACTTATTAAAAGAAGCTAGATCCTATTTTCCCTAGAGCTGAATCTTGGGAGGACTTTAGATTTATAGACTTGGTGGGTGTGGAGGGGTTTTGCCCATCTTCAGGGAAGGGGTCCTGCTGCTGCTCTGACTCTCAAGTACACTTGCACTTATAAAAAGGCACCTGCCAAGCACAGGTGGGTGGAGCTTTGTGTAAGTGGCTCAGGCCTCCACTGTGTGTACTGTGCTTCTTACTGAAGTCCATCTGTGCTGATGAGCAGTGGGAATAATGGTGTCAGCCAGCTCTCTTGTCCTTGGAGAGGGGAGTTTGCACTAGCCACCGCTCAGGAAGTCCTCACAGAAGAGCGAACAATCTCTCCTCATGTTTTGCAGACATCCCTCAGGTCCCTACCTTTACATGTTCAAGCCATGTGCCCACCCAGTGGCACAGTGCTCTTGTGTTTTATTTCAGGTATGCTGGCTAGGTTTCAAAACATCAAGTTACAGGGACCCAGCACAGCATGGACCCAGTTTGTCCCAAAAAGGCAGTCACACAAATGTGCAGGTGCTTGGATTTTATGGTAAGCATAGCAAAAGGCCCGAATCCAGGTTAGTCATTCCAAGCAGACATCTCTGCTCCTATACTAATGAACTGGACAGGCAGCTCAATAATGCTTGCCAGCTCTTTTGGCCCCAGAGAGGAAGTGCCACCTCTCCCAGATACTCCAAGAAGGGAAAATGTCTCTTCCAGTGTGAGTCTGGGCATCCTTAGATCATACTGTCCTCTCCCAGGCTTCTGCTCTCCTTCTCCACAGGAGTGTCACTACACCCATTGGGCTCCACCCCAGCAAGGGCTTGGACTTCTAAAACTTCAGGCTTTGAGCTCCACTGTTTGTAAAAATCTGTCATTGTCAGCCCATCTCTTTCTGCCCTGTCAATAGTTTTGGAGAAGTATTTTTCTTGTTCAAGCCATGCTCTCTGTTCACACACACACACACACACACACACACACACACTCTCTCTCTTTCCTTTCTCTCTCCCTCATCAGGGCTCCCTCTCCTCCACAGTACCAGTGATTCTCCCCCAAATTACATCTCTTCATTCACTACCTTCCACAGTGTGGTCTCTTTTCTCCCTCAAGTTGTGCAGCTTTTTTCCTTTAATCCTCTGATTTCCTGGATCTTCAGAATGATTTGATATTTATATAGTTGTGTTTGAGGTATGAGGCAAGCATAAGGGCCTTCTGCTATTCCAGTATCTTAACTCCTTCCCAGATTGGGTGGCTTTAAAAAAAAAAATTGTCACAATTCTGGAGACTAAGATGTCCAAGTTCAAAGTGCTGACAGATTCAGTTCTTGATAAGGGCCCTCTTCCTGGCTTGTAGATGGCTACCATCTCACTGTGTGTTCTTATAGCTTTTCCTTGGTACATTCATATGAAGAGAGAGAGCTCCCTGGCCTCTTTCTTTTCTTATAAGGGCACTAATTCTATCATATATGTACCACCCTTATAGCCTAATCTAAACCCAATTACTTCCTAAATGTTCCACACCCCAATATCATCATATTGGGAGTCACGGTTTCTGCATATGAATTTGGAGGGAACACAAACATTTAGCCCATAACACCATTCCTATGTTGATCTTCAGATAGCTAGAGTCTGATATATATATATACACACACACACACACACACACACACACACATATATATATATATATATAGTATTAGAATAAAGTCTCATAATTTACATTGTCAGTAAGTTTTCTTAGGCTGTCAACTATTTAAAGATAAAAAAACCTTAAACAGATTTCACAGAATATCATGATAAATCCTTAAGCAAACTCTCAAGCTGATTGTCCAGCATGATTGAAATAAAAACAAAACAAAGCAAAAAAAATTGACTTTTTTAAAGAATGAGATCTCCATATTTACAGAAAAAGGATCAGAATTTAATCATACCTCTTAGTTTTACAATTGAAGGCCAGGATAAATCCTTAGGTTATACACAAATTAAAAAAAAAAATATATATATATATATACACACACACAAAGTATATTATGTATATATAACATGTATATAATATAAATAGATGATAGATAGATAGATAGATAGATATACACTAACTACTCCATCATCAACAACAAAATAATGGAAAAAGAGCAGCTCTCCTATAATTGCTGGTTTGTCACCACACCAATGTAGATTATTACTCAGTCCCCATCATTAATTAATCTAGGCAATCTGTGAGAAGTCAATGAATGTTATTCTCTTGCACAGGGAGGAAAAGTCAAGTTCTACATGAAGAATCATTTTTAACCATTTAGACTAAAAACAAAATATTTAAAACTTACTTTGACTTTGGGAAAATGGTAGAAGTCACTTTCCTGTTTTCATACTGATTAGTGGCTAGCACTTATTTCTATTTAATACTCCTAAGGACGTATTAATTGCAGTCTTCTACAAAGGGAATTCTCTAAAGGGGGACCAGGAAGGAGAGACTAGCACTTGTGGTTTGCAAAGTCTATCTAAGTGATTCCAACAAATAACTTTCAGTACCTCCACTTGAGCTGAAGCTCCACACTAAATCATGGGATTTCAAACTGAAAAGCATTCTGTCACCACATTAAACACTACAACCCTAAAGACAGTTAAAGTATTATTTTCCTTGTTATTGTTGTTTTGGCCAGGGAAGACAGGGACACTAATAATTATTAGGCCAATGAAAGTAAAATTCAGTATGTCTATACTTTGATGGAAAGATAGAAATCACACTAGTAACCAACATATATTAGATGAAAAATAGAGTAATCAATCAAAACAAGCCATAAAAACTTGGTATGCTGAAAAGTCTCTACCTCTAAAATTGAACTTTAAAATAGAATGTGCATGCATTGAACAATGATCAATGGCATGGTAAATGCCATCATCTGAATACATAATTATAAGCATCAGTTTTCATCTTCATAAGCAAGTGTTGTTTTTGGTGCTTTCCAAAAGTGCAGTGAAATTCTTTCTGTTTAAAATGAAAGGATTTGTAACAACCTTAGAAGACTTTTCTTTTTCAATAGTATTGGTATTTTCCTGTCAAGCCATGCAAAAATGATTTAGGATTTTTGTTTCTGGGAAGTATGCAGACTTGAGCGAGTTCCCCGCCTCCCTTCTTTTAGCAAGCTTCATAATGAATGCCTTAATCATTAGGAAACCCATTTAAAGTCTTTTACTTGCAATTTCCTGAAAATAGCCATGGTTTTATATTGAAAACCTTCTGGGGGAGCCTTTATTTTATGGCAGGAAAATAATAAATAAGTCCTTATGTAGGGAATCTGGAGGCTGGGATAGAATGAAGTTCAAAAGAATTGTTTTGAGAGAGGAGTAAAGAAATGACACAGACATTACTGTCCTATATAATTTGGAACCCTGTACATGCAGTCACTTGAACAGTATTCTTAGAAGAATTGAAGGTCATTTAGGTTTCAGGTTTCAGTAAGAGTAAACAAAATATGAACAGAAATTGAATGCTACTTCTTTTTTATGATGAGAATATTTTTAAGGACATACTTAATTATCAATAACTTTGTTGCCCCAGGATAAAATGACTTAGAATAAAACAAGAATTTTTACCATATCCCCAAATCTTCACGGTCACTCCATTAGTATCCCTGTGTTACCATCACAGTTGTCTCTGTCTTGGTCCCCTTGGGCACACTCTTCCCTAGGAAGACTGTTATTACTACCTGCTACGTTTTTAAAAAAATATATTTTATTGATTTATTTGACAGAGAGAGAGATTACAAGTAGGCAGAGAGGCAGGCAGAGAGAGAGGGGGAAGCAGGCTCCCACTGAGCCACCCAGGCACCCGACTACCTGCTACCTTTTACACATTAAATTGTGTATCCCTGGCCTTCCACTCCCAAAGCCACTGTTTGGGAAGCCATAGCCATAACTCTTCAGTCACCATGATAACCATTAATATGGTATAAAAAACAATATCATTTCTCTCTTCCATACATTCTCTGTCAATACCTTTTAATCTTCATGAATTATAAAATATTTGTTTTTTATATAGTTATGGCTGCATTTATAAAATGGATTCCTGCTACAAGATTGATTTATCGGTGGATATCAGCCCTTTCCTGGGCTAGGTTTACTTTGCAACACTGTGGCTCAGTGAGAGCCAGACTTCTTGCTCTCTATAAGATTTCATTCCTCTGCCCATGTGGTCAGTTTCCACGTCTAAATGCTCTGCTGTCACTACTGGGTTTAATTCCACCCCTTTCTAGATTGGTCATTATGATCTAGATTCTATGGAGATTATGAACAGCCTGGAGGGAATCTACTTAAGTCAGTATCATACATCTGTCACTTATTAATGGTGTAAACAACCTATTTCCTCACCAGCAAAATGTGACCAAAAATAGCTCTCAACCTTCAGAATTGTTTTGAAGGTAATAATCTTACAGTAATTTGAACAGTACCAGTTATAAATTGGTATAAATTATACGAATAAGAGCTAACATACATTGCCACGGTAGTCAGAAGGAAATTAACTCCCCTGTGGAATGAAGAGCCAGAAGCTATACTAGGTAGAAGAGAAATCACAGTGCTGGCCCTGGAAAGGTGGTAGAGATGTAGAAGAAAGAAATCTAAATGAGCTAACAATACAAAAAAAAAGATGTAGCTAAGAAAATGGTCATTAGTAAAATTATAAGAACACAGTTTGTTAAAACCTATAAGTGCATTGATTAATATGGAGTTCAGAATTACAGCAGGTCAGAGACAGTTTAGAAATTCCATATGAATGTAACAAAATTAATTACATTTTAAAATCTAGCGTCTTCAACATATGTAGAGAGAAATGAAGATAGGTAGCTCGGAAAGTCAAAGTTTGCTAGTGGGTTTTAGTTTATAAATTTAATGAAGTGAAGAAATTCTAGATAGTGAATGAGACAAGAGCAATTCTCAACACAAATGTTGCAATATGCAAAAGTAAAATCAAGCAGGATATTAACTTGCCTTTTCTAAATACATTTTAGGGTTCATAAATGTCCTTATCTGGTTGGATCATGAACCATGTGGTATGTCTGGTTTGACTTATAAAAAATTATTAAAACTAAGTAAATGTAAGTCAAAATTACATGAAAAACATCTCAGCAGAATCTTGTCCAAAGTTGAAAGGAAGAAGGAAATGCTAATAGCTGTTTTGTAGGCGAGGAACTATGTTGTCCTGTGAAATGATGGAGCTTTCAGGGTAGTTGAAGGAAAGACAGAGACCATCTAGGGAAAAGTTGCCTGGAGAACAGACACCACTTAGGGAAAAGTTAATAGAAATGTATTTAGGATATATGAAAGGGTGGTTGTGCAAAAAAGAAAGATTAGGCAAAATAATTCCTGGGTTAGCAATTTAGAAAGATATCAAGTTCCCACCAAGGGACTTGTTTGCATGGTTGCCCACAGCAAAAAACCTTCATGACATCTGTCACTGTAGGCCAGGTTCCCTATCTCAGCATATAAAGAAGCAGCAGGTCAGTTATGTAATGACTCAGACTTGTTCTAACTGGTTTCATTGTTTTGATTTTGCAATTAGGGTAAATAAGAAGTTACTGTGCTATAAGCCATCTTTATATTTTAGTCTCTCACATATTAGGGGATTTCAGACTTAGTGTACTTGCAATCATACTCAAAAACTGCTCCAAATATGCTAACAGTAAGAGAAGGCTTATATGTGCCTTAGTGTATATATCAGAAAATTACCATGTACCACTTCAAGTTCTTTTAGCCTATCTCTTTTGTTGCAACCACTGCTGGGTTCACCAGCTGTGTGTGGTCTCTGACTTATATGCAGATACAAGCTGAGAGTGCCTTGCTTGAGGTGAAAACTGCACACTCCTCTAGAACTTCCCTGCTGATGTTGAGACATCAGAGGCCCTATATCTGCACTCAGTGTCCACTCATGTGCAAACCAGAAGCTTAATGGGGTAAGACCATATAAGGCAAACTTTTAAATAATAAAATATAGGACCCAGTGAATAGTTTTATTTATTTTGTTTTTCCTTTCCTCTGCTTAGGCATATGCTCCTCAGAAGTATTGATTTATCAGCCTTTTTGCAAGCCTTTTTACAGCAAAGATTAAGCTGTAAAGTATCTGGACCTAATTTCAATGTCAGGAAAGAGGGTATTTCCCCACCAACAAGTAATTCCTGGACACTAGCTGGGTATTTTACAATTTAACTCAGGTCTAACACTATTTACCTGGAGATAGCCATAGATTTCACAGATTAAGGGATTAGTCCTACAAGACTGCCTTTCCATTAACCCCAGCCCCCATAAACCTACCGCTTCACACATCAGTTTGTTTTTTTTTTAATATCTTTTTAAGATTTTACTTATTTGTTTGTTTATTAATTATTATTATTATTTTATTATTTATTTATTTATTTATTATTTGACAGACAGAGATCACAAGTAGGCAGAGAGGCAGGCAGAGAGAGAGGAGGAAGCATGTTCCCTGCTGAGCAGAGAGCCCCATGCAGGGCTTGATCCCAGGATCCCGGGATCATGATCTGAGCCAAAGGCAGAGGCTTTAACCCACTAAGCCACCCAGGTGCCCCCACACATCAGTTTCAAGTGAGGTTATCACTTGTGTTTCTGATTGACTGACTATGCATTGGAGGTTCCAATGATACCCTCCCCCCTTCTTTGGGTTCATTTAATTTGTAGAGCAACTCACGGAACACAAAGAAACATTTTATTTACTGAATTACCAGTTTATCATAAAAGGATATAACTCAGTGACAGCCAGATGGAAGAGAAGTATTGGGCAGAGTAGGAGAGAGGGGCATTGAACTTCCAGGCTCTGAGTGTACCACTGTTCCCCAAGGTCCACTTATTAACCAACCAGGAAGGTCTCTAAACCCTTTTCTTCTGGGTTTTTAATGAAACTTCATTATACAGGCATGATTGATTAAATCATTGGCCATTGATGATCAATTCACCCTCCAGTGGCTCCCCCACTCCTGGAGGTCAGAGGGGTGGGACTGAAATGTCCAACCCTCAATTCACAGCTGGCTCCCCTCACAAGGACCCCACACCTTTGATGTTTTCCAAAAGTTCTCTCATTAACATAAACACAGTTGTGGAAGAAAAGGGGCTTGTTATGAATACCAAGACACCCATTTCATTTTGATGGCTCTGAAGCAATTTGAGAAACTGAGGACAAGAGACCAAGCATCATAACAAAAGATGCTCCCATGGTTTTTATCCTCTGCAAATTCTGAAGGGTCTTCGAACTTGTGAGCCAGGAACTGTGGATGAAAGCCAAATATATATGTGGGAAGGAAAATATAGATGATAGATAGATATAGATATAGATAAAGATAAAGATATATTCATCTAAATGACCAATATCACAAGTAGGCACACTCAACACTAGGTGGTATCCAAATTACTAGTGCACCCGCGTAATGGTATTTTCCAGTCCCCTAATCACTTTCATTTATTCTTATTCTTATTTCCTGAAATTATATCTTCAAACAAAGTTGTAACACTTAAGTCTTTACCTCAGGATCTCCTTTATTGGGATGTTTGGTACCAAACTGATTGTAAAAGAGAACTTAAAAAGTAAGATCTGGGAGCTGTATCACTCCTCTGATATTTCAATGGATTTAAATTGCTTGTGTGATGGTGATAAATCCTAGTAAGACACATGTCTGCCAGAAGATTGGAGATAACCATGTTATCCATGTTTTTTGGAGCCCAGTGGATAGAGTATGCCAAAAATCCTCTCTAAGGAAAATGACAAATAGATATGCCTTATACCTCTACCACTAAGAAAAATCTGCAGTGCTTGATGAACTTCTTTGGATGGGAGAGGCAACATATGTGAAAAGATATTCTAACTCATTTATTGGTTAACTCAGAAGAATCCCAGTTCCAAGCAGGCTTTGAAAAAGATAGAACTACACTGTGGGCTTAGGCTACAAAATAAGGTGTCCTATGTTCATTCAGAATATTTGACTGAATGAATCCAATGATACTAAAGCTATCTGTGATGGATAACAAACTTGTGGACACTCTGTCAACCACAGTGCAGATCCCTAAGATTCAGAAACAACATCATGCTTGCTTCTGGGATAATTACTTTTCATTTGAAAAAGAACTCCTGCATCTTTGGGACCCAGGATATTTACAGGAGATAGTTGAAATGGAAGGAGAAATGGACTAAAGTACAGATGCACATGAACTCCTGGGCTGTGGTAAAGGGCTTCATTATGGTTAAAATCCAGATAGACCCTAGAAAATCAGAAAACAAGCCAATTTGAAGAAGAGATATGTGGACCATGCATTTTTTGTTGGACCCCTCTAATATTTGTACAGTGGACATATGAATAGAATGACCATGATGTCAAGGATAGAGGTTATGCATATATCCGATAGCATGGGTTCTCTCTCACCAAGGCTAATGTAGTTAGTTCCACTGCAAAATGTTTAATAACATTCCAGGTGCAGAGATTGATGTAGAGCACTTACTATGTCCTCATTGGCTAAAAAGGACAGCTCTCCTTCCACCATAAAGGGAATAGTGATTTTCTTCTTATATCCTGGATATCTGATTGCCTTCTCTGAGGGCACTGCCTCCCATTCTGCCTATCTAGAAAACACTGCAAAAAAATAAAAATAGTTTCTCAGTGACCTGTGGAATGCAATTAAAACATCTAACATACATGTAATTTTAATCCCATGAAGAATAAAGAGAAAGAATAGGGCAGAAAAAGATATTTGAACAAAGAATGATAAAAAATTTTTGAAAAATTGTTGAAAAGTATAAATTTATGATTTCAAGAAATTCAGTGAACCCTAAGTTGGGTAAATGCAAAGAAAACCCCAAGAAGGGACATGATTTTTAAAGTGATAAAAGCCTAAGAAAAAAAAGAAAATCTTGTAAATAAAGTAAAATTCACATATAAGGAAATAACAATATCAGTGTCAATTGATTTCTCATCAGAAAGTAGAATAATGTTTAAAGTGCTAAAGGAGAAAAATTCAAGAGATTTCTGTATATGATAAAAATATCCTTCAACAATGAGGGTGAAAATAGACATTCTTGGATAAAATAAAATGAAGAACATTCAACATTCGTAGACCTCTACTGTAATAAATGCTACACAGAAAGCTATTCAGACTGAAAGGAAAGGAATTAAAAGGGAAACTCAGATCTTTAAGAAATATGTGAACATGAAAGGACATTTTTTCTGTTATATTTTATGAAACACATAAAACTAAAGCAAAAATTATAATACCTTACTGTGGATTTATAATATATTTGGACGCAATGTTGTAGCACTATAGCATAAAAAATGGAGTTAGGTGTGGTAAATGGACCTGTATGACTGTACGAGTTTTATATTTTATGGGGAGAGGTCCAGTGGGATAATTAAGAATATGTAGTGTGGGGGTGCCTGGGTTGCTCAGTGGTTTAAAGCCTCTGCCTTTGGCTCAGATTATAATCCCAGGGTCCTGGGATCCTGCCACACGCTGGGTTCTCTGCTCAGCAGGGAGCCTGCTTCCCCCTCTTTCTCTGCCTACTTGTGATCTCTGTCTGTCAAATAAGTAAATAATCTTTAAAAAAAAAAAAGAATATATAGTGTGATCCTTTTAGCAAAAAATTAAAAAACACTGTAAAAAGATATGGGATGATGCTAAAGTAATAGAAAAGAAAAAATGTCAGTTAATTCACTAATCTTAATTCAAAAGCTACCATACA
The DNA here is from genome assembly GCF_002288905.1 of Enhydra lutris kenyoni. Lineage (NCBI taxonomy): Eukaryota > Metazoa > Chordata > Mammalia > Carnivora > Mustelidae > Enhydra > Enhydra lutris. Next base: position 1,307,617 of record NW_019154142.1, on the reverse strand, counting down.
TGAAATCTCTTAAGCATTTAATGTTTCCCAGTGAGGAAACAGTGTGAACTGAGAATAAGAAAGAATCTATCAGTTATAAGGTTTTGTGTTGACTATTTTGAGGTATTTCTTTTTGCCTTAGTCCTTGAAAACACCAATGTCTAGGATACACTCCAAAAATTATTTAGCTTACAAAGATAAGGAAAACATGACTCATTTCCAAAAGAAAAAATAAACAATGAAAATTGACTTCAAAATGACTCAATAATGTCCATCATATACTTTCACACTGTTACATGATTACAAAATTACAAAATGGCTTTTGTAAACCACTTTGAAATATATGTATAAAAGGACCAATAGCCAATAGGATGTTGTTATGATTCAGCAGTTTGAAAAGAGATAGATCTCTATTCAATTTTTTAAAACATTTGTCACCAAAAGCAGAGTGGTGGTTGTGTGGTTGGGGTGAAGGTGGCATAACTCTAAAGTGGTATGATAGATCTTTTGAAGGATAATAGAAATGCTTTATGTCTTGACTGTGATGGTGTTTGGATGAGCATATAGATTTGCCAATACTCGGGGCACCTGGGTGGCTCAGTGGGTTAAGCCGCTGCCTTCAGCTCAGGTCATGATCTCAGGGTCCTGGGATCGAGTCCCGCATCGGGCTCTCTGCTCAGCAGGGAGCCTGCTTCCCTCTCTCTCTCTGCCTGACTCCCTGTCTACTTGTAATCTCTGTTTGTCAAATAAATAAATAAAATCTTAAAAAAAAAATTTGCCAATACTCATTCATCTGGGTAGTTAAACAAAGTACATTTTATTTATTTAAAAAATGTGGATCAAATCCTTTAACTTTTTGTGTTCCTAAGAAATCAAATAATCATAGCCAATAGTTATGAGTTAATATGCCATTGATTTAAATTTATATTTGAACAAAAGTACTTGATGAAGAGAAGTGATTATTTCTTCAAATTAGCTACTTCATTTGGAAGCACAGGAATTGTTATGTAACAGAACACATTTTATTTATTTCTCCTTAAGAGAAGAGCAGCTTATCAAGTGATACCCAGAGAAGAGATTAAGAAGACAGATAAAATTAAAGTAGTATATTTCCTGTTAATGAACCACCCCAAATTGGGTATAAAATGTAGACTTCAGAAAGATAATACAGGTAGTTGAGAAAATGAAACAGAGTAATGATCCAGAAACATCATAAAGAGCTGCAGGTTCAGCTTTGCATCTTTACTATCAGCAAATATAATTCGAAGTAGATGGTAATGGCTTTGTCATTGCTTTTCTGTGCTTCTCTCGGGTTTAATGTGATAGTATACTTTAAATTCTGAGCTAATTGGATGCTTCAATATATTATTTTTTCCTTCTTTTTTTTTTTGCCAGGTAATATCGGTATGGTTAAATCCCTTTGGAATATTTAATTTTATAAAACATTTACTTGGACTCTCAATAAATAAGAAAAAATAAAATAAAAATAAATAAGAATAACCAATTGGTTTGATAGAATTGGGCCCTATAACTTGACTATATTCATTCATCTATTTGGTAAGTGCTTATGAACTACACTATGTGTATGATACTTACTGTAGATACTGAAGAGCCTGGGAAAGACATATTGCCTGTTCTAAGAATTTTACATAGGAAAAGTAGAAATAGGAAAAAAAATACTCAGACCAAGGCCATATAGAGTTAATTACCAAAAAAATTATCTAAACATCTGATTAAAACAATAATTGCTAAAAAGATCAATGAAAGTTAAGAATATCCGAGTTTAGAGCCACCTTAAAAAAAAAAAAAAAAGAAGCTTGAGCTTGACCTTGGGAGATAATAAGACAATTAAGGAAGAATAGAACTCTTTTGTAATTTCTATTTTCACTTTCCCAAGGGCACATAGAAGAACAGTGTTTTGTAACATATTTTTATTGTACCTACTAATTTAGGACTTAAACACAAGCTTGCATTTTATCAAAAATGTTTATTTTTATTTTTCAAATTGAAAAAGAACATTTTCAAAAGAGTATATTGCCCTCCCAGAAAAAAGAACCCAAACTATTACATTTCTTTTCTGAAGCCACTTTCATAGAATGTCAGATGCAAGGGAAACAGATTTGTATGCATGAGTTCACATTTCATTGGCTCCTTTTCCATAGAAAATACAACCCAAATGTAATCTATGGCTATCGACATTATATGTTAAATGCAAAATTATTTCTTGGCTATAATTTTAATTACTGTATATGTTCTATGTAAAGGGAGGATAAAAATGAATCCAAAGGGAATCCAAATATTGTTAAAATACATTAGATAATATAGGGACATTGGGTTTGAATAGACTAATCCATTTGGAAAGAATTAAAGAATTAGCACTGTAGATACATTTAGAACATAGTAGCTTTGTGGAAGTTTATAATCCTGTGTCTAAATTTTTCTTAGCATACTGGCTGTCTACTAGCAAAATAATAATTTATTGGCATTTCAATAATTACATCTATTTCCATTCAAAGTTATAAGACTTCATGATAATAAACACTAGTCTATCCCATTTTCTTTAGCTAATGTTCCAAAAAATATCCAAATATAGGCATTTCTCCTAATACTATAAAAAATATTTATATATAAAAAGAATTCTGAAAATCATGCACTAAAAATAATAGAGCTAATAGGAAAACAAGGATTGAAGGCAAATCACTTAATGAAAGATGTATGAAACTTTGTAATAAAGTCATATATAAATATGTATACATATGCATACACATATATATAATGTGTAAACTTATATACTCACAGTTATATATTCATAGGCAATTGCACCTATTATTTTTGTCAATCCTTTTCAGCCTCATACGTTGGCCTTCTGCTTATACCTAACCTATTGTCCCCTGGAAACATTTGCTCATTGGTAGAACTGAATTCTATGCAAATTAAGAATCGAATCTAGAATGTGGACTTCCTCATCATTCTTTTTTATAGAATAAAGATTGCCGACCCATGTTGTAATGCTGCCTGAGAGCTTCTTGTTTCTCCCTTTGAACATATTGTGCCTTGAGTTGCTGAAACAATCATCAGCAAATAGCATTTTGAATATTTAAATATCCACTTTAAGCCGTTCCTTTAAGGGGCACCTGGGTGGCTCAGTGGATTAAAGCCTCTGCCTTCAGCTCAGGTCATGATCCCAGGATCTTGGGATCAAGTCCCACATCAGGCTCCCCACTCAGCGGGGAGCCTGCTTCCCTCTCTCTTTCTGCCTGCTTCTCTGCCTTGAGATCTCTGTCTGTCAAATAAATAAATAAAAAATCTTTAAAAAAATAAATAAACAGTTCCTTTGAGACTATAATATTAAATCCAGTCTCTTCCTCCTAATGCATTAACTTTCTCTATCAACTCCATGACTCTGGCATCCACTTTCAACTGGGCTATATAATTTTAAACATGTGATGATGAGTGTGACTAATTATTTATGTGCCCCAAAAAAGAAACAACAGAAAAATTAACCTGAAAGCTGATTAGAGTAATTTTTGTTGGCTATTAACCCAATAAAAACATATAAAAATACAAAATGGTGAATATCTACATATATTGTGCTTCCCCCCCCCCCAGCTTCAGGGAGTACAAATACTCCTAGAAATAATGAGATTCACCTTTATCCTAAGTAGAGATAAGAGAGGGAGACACCTTTGCCTATGAAATTAATGCAATATGCCTTTAGAAATTATAATTACAAAATTTAAATACTTAGATATATCATTATTGACAACAGAGCTGGGGACATAAAGAGAGCTACTTTGCTTAGTATTGGAAAATGACAGGTGTGATGGGTAGTTTCATGTGTCAACTTGGAGAACTGTGGTACTTGGTTATTTCATGCAACACTAATCTTGGTGCTGTCGTGAAAGTGTGTTATAGATATAATTAATACCTGCAAGCAGTTGACCTGTTGACTTCTCATCTGTTGATCTCTGTCACTGTCTTTCTCACTATGCATGTGTGTGTGTGTGTGTGTATATATATATATATATATATATATATATATATAATCTCTCTATAAATAGGTGTTTTATCTCTATAGATAGGTGTATATAAATGATGATGATGATGATAGATAGATAGGCAGATATCCGATTGGTTCTGTTTTTTTGGAGAATGTTAACTGATACATTAGGATTTTACTTGTTTGTCCTAAACAGGAGTACCAAAAGGGAAGTATGGAATCAGGAAGGAAAGGGAGAGAGAAGGAAGAATAAATATCAAGAAACTGGTGCCCAAATTGCAGAAATAGTCAAAGTTTTTAAGAAATAGAGTGTTGAAGATTCAAAGTTATTTGTATTTCTGTAATGGAAATATCTGCCTCCCTGAAGCATTTAATAAAGTCTGCTGTGAACATGATACAATAGGTCAGTGAAGATCAAGGAATAACAGGCTGGCCAAAACAAACAAACAAAAAAACCCAAATAGATGAAAAACCTAAATGAAAGTGAGTTTGCAAAAAAACCCCTAAACTGAATTTGGCTCCAAGCCTCAGGTCACCATAATCATTTACATCTCCTCTTTGAATGGTAATCATTTTAAATTTATTCTTGATGCCCATTGCCCATGACTTTTAGCAACTGAAGGAGAGCTTTGAAATTTCTACAATTATGAAATGAGAATCAGAGCCGATACGCTCTACATCTTAAAAGGCAATATGACATCAGCTGAAAATTGAGGTTAAGAAGATATTGGAGATATAGTCTCTACCAATAGTAAATTCTAAGACTATATAGACACATGCAAAAAGTACATTAGAGCGGGGTATGTATACTCTCTGAGTCATACACCCAGTGGCATGAGAGCAGAGATGACGTTTGGCAATCCACCTGTTTGGGTGTCTGAACACAAGCATCATGATGAGAACTTGCCAACAGCTTCTAATTTCTTTCATAAACTGCAAGGTTAATGAAATAAAGTGCTCTCAACCACAATGGGTTCTTAGAGCAGAAATTTCTCCATGAAGCTTTTGTAGTTAATGCAGGAAGCAATCACATTCCCTCTTCTTTCCCGTCGAGATATGGGATATCACACAGACTTATAGCACCACCCCTCCCCACACATCTTTTTTTTTAATCAAGAAATAACAAAGTCACTAGGGGGCCAGGTGGCTTAGTCAGGTAAGCATCTGATTTTTAATCTCAGCTCAGGTCTTGACCTCAGCGCTTTCCGTTCAAACCCCACATTGGGCTCCATGCTGGGCATGGATTTTACTTTAAAAAAAAAAATTCACTAAAAATAACTTTCCTTGGAACAACTTTGCTGTGCTCTTATAATTCTGAATGATACTAAAGATTAAGGACAGGATTTAGTGGAAATCACGATAACCCTGTTCCTCGATTCTCAACAGGCATTTTATGTATGTATGTATGTGTGTGTGTGTATGTCAGAGATCAGGGAATGCCTGACGGTTCAGTTTACAAATCCAGTGTCTCCCGTATCAGAAATCACATTGTTCTTGTTTTGTAATATCACTTTCATTACTAACTCATACTATACATTAACCCTACATGAGGTGCCTTGTCTGTCCAGCATAGGACCTTGGAAATATATTTCTTTGAAAGGACATTTTTAAATGTGAGTTTAAAATGACTAGTTTACATTTTATTTCCAAGTTCATGCTTATAGCTAAGACACTGTCACATGTTTATTATTTTAAAATGTCAGTTAAATTCTCAAAGGTATGCAGTGTTGTCCATTCTAAAAAGTGAAAACTTTTATTCCATGAAAGCAGCAAAGAGAAGGTGATATAACAGCTGGATTTTAAGCCCCTTCAACTAAGAATGTCTCCCATAAATAAGGCAGAAGTTTGTCTAGGTGGAAGGAAAAAGTCTATTCTAAGAAAAAGATCCCCTTGTGAGAGATTAAAGTAACAGGTTATAAAGGAAAAAAAAAAAAAACTAAGGAATATGCTTATACATAAAATATTTGACATGATTATAGTAAGAAGTCATGGAACTGCCTTTCCTAGTAAACGTAATTGCTTAGTTTCTTTCCATAATGTGCCAATCAAGTTTTTGTGAAAAAAATATATAGCCAGGTTGCAAAGTAGAAGAGTGGGCAAGGCAGATATCGGGGAGAACCAAGAATAGGAGAATGGGAGATCTGACTTAAGGAAAATTATTTTTCCTTATTTTCATAAATGTTACAATTTTGAAAAGTGGTAATTTAAATTAAACTAATTACATGTTACATGTGAGGAGTCCTGACTATTTAAGCTTTAGCCATTTATTGCTTACAAAGTAGCATTAGTTATTTATTTTTAAATGGTAGCTTCCGACAGGCTTCAAGAAAATGTAGAACAACTTTATTCCATCTCTTCTAAACATTCCTCTGAATGTATTTTTCCCAAAATTAATATCCATAGTCCATTAATTAAAATTTCCTAAAACAAAAGTAAACTTCAAATTATTTAATGCTTACTAAACTAATCCAATTAAAACATTTAGTTTTAACATATTTTTTCTGTTCTAGTGATGTGCATTGATTTCTCAGTTATGATATGCAGTGTAATTATAATGTACAGATGTATTTGTTTATATCCTTTCTTTTTACAGAGAAGAATTGTTTGCCTACCTTAAATATCTACAATACAATATGTTAAAATAAATAACTTAAAAATATTTTTACTTATTTATTTATTTAGAGAGCACACATGAGGGGAAGTACGGGGGGGAAGGGAATCAGTGAGAGAGAGAGAATCTGACTGAGCCACCCAGGCAGTCCTATGTTAAAATAAACTGTTTTTTTTTTTTTTGTAGATTTTATTGATTTATTTGAAAGGAAGAGAGAGCACAAGCAGGGGGAGCAGCAGGCAGAGAGAGAGGGAGAAACAGGCTCCCCGCTGAGCAGAAACCCCAATGAGGGCCCAATTCCAGGACCCTGGGACCATGACTTGAGCCTAAGGAAGATGCTTAACTAGCTGAGCCATCCAGGTGTCCCTAAAATAAACTTAAAACCAAATGAATGAAGTGGTTAAAAAAATGAAAAGAGGTAGGATATGGTCAAGTGAAAAGTGAGATTAGTATAAAATTTAGTCAATAAACTTGCCAAATGTGGGAGAAAAATACACTTCTTTACAATTAAGTAATCAAACAAAGAAGATGAAAAGGTCAAATCAGGGGCACCTGGGTGGCTCAGTGGGTTAAGCCGCTGCCTTCGGCTCAAGTCATGGTCTCGGGGTCCTGGGATCGAGCCCCGCATTGGGCTCTCTGCTCAGCAGGGAGCCTGCTTCCTCCTCTCTCTCTACTTGCCTCTCTGCCTGCTTGTGATCTCTCTCTGTCAAATAAATAAATAAAATCTTTAAAAAAAAAAAAAAAAAAGAAAAGGTCAAATCAAAAATTGCATCATTGGGTGCCTGGGTAGCTCAGTTGGTTAAGCATCTGCCTTCAGCTCAGATCATGATCCCAGAGTCCTGGAATCAAGTCCCGCATGGGGCTCCCAGCTCCATGAGGAGTCTGCTTCTCCCTCTGACTTTCTCCCCTCTCGTACTCTCTCTCACTTTCTGTCTCTCAAATAAATAAATAAAATCTTTTAAAAAAAATGCATTATCTATAATAAAAAATAAATTTGGTACACAGAAGCAGCCTAATTATACCACATTCTGAAGCTAGTGAAAATGTCCTATGAGTTTTCAAAAAGAGAATAGCACTCCATAGTACTGTAAACACATCCCTCAACACCATCTTTACAGTGAACAGGGCAATGAGATTTTTAAAGGCATTTTTGAATAATATTCTCCTAGGTTGGGCTGAAAGCACAATGAGAACAATTCTTTCAACAATCAGAAAACAGAGCCCAACTTCTGGATCAGGTTAAGAAAAGAAAGTAGTCTCTTTCCCATGAATTAAAACTAAAACCCATGAATAGAAATTTTCAGTGGATATAGACAGATCTCTAAGAAAAACACTCTCTTTAAAGTCAACTTGGAAGTGCCATTTCTATATGTGAATGGAAAGAAATCGTTTTGTTTTCTTTCTTTTGGCACTCTCTCAGCTCTGCCGCAGAGCAGGTTGCTCTAATAGAGCTGCATATCAAAGAGGGGATGATGGCGGGAGTGGTAGAAATGGCAGTCACCTGGACCTCTAGAATGTTGATAAAAATATTCTCCTCACTGACAAGAGAAACTGAGGAAATAGGCCCCTATGATCATAGCATGGTAGGGGTGAAGGTGGGGTTCTCTATTACTTGTATTCTCTTTTTACAGCACATTTCCTCGAAACAGACCTAACTGTAGAAAGCCTGCCCAGCAAGGTAGGCAACTTTAGTTTTCTAGCCAGAGCACCAGAATCAGTCCTGGGGGAGGTAAAATATGGGAGAGAAATAGAGAGAAAGTATTTGAGAGAACACAGAGATATTTTTGGAAAGTAAAATAAAAGGGGTTTAAGAATGGATTAGATACAGGATGAAGGAGAGGGAAGTATGAAAAACGGCTGTTAAGATTCTGGTTGAACAACACAGTGGATTGGGATCCACTCACTTTATTTACTAGCATAGGAAGAGAACCAGATTTGATGGGTTAGATCCTGACTTTAATTTTGAACATAAGAGAGTTAGAAACATCGAATTTTGTAGGTCATTAATTTTGGGGTCCAAAGCTTAGGAAAGATATTAGGGTTAAAAAAAAGATACATTTGAGAAATATTGGAGATATAGAGTTCTTTAAAGAGAATGTAATTAACAGTATAGAATTTCGTTTAGTATTCAAGTAAAAAAAAAAAAACCAAAGTCAAGATTTTATTAAGAGGTGGTCATTGGTGACCTCTGTGACAGCTACAGGTGTACTGTTTATTTTTCTGTGAAGTAGGAGGCAAGATTCAGTAGGAAGAAGGAGATTCATAGTTATGAGGAATACAGATATGTACCCAGAAACCATAACAGGCCCAGTATGTTGGTGATTATAATTAATCCACATTGCTACCAATATACTCTATTGTTTATTTTTTCAGTAGTGATTAACTTTCTGAACATTGTTGAGTTCACACACCTCTTCAAAGAAAGAGGGGTGCCTGGGTGGCTCAGTAGGTTAAAACCTCTGCCTTCGGCTCAGGTCATGATCTCAGGGTCCTGGGATCTAGCCCCGCATCAGGCTCTCTGCTCAGTGGGGAGCCTGCTTCTTCCTCTCTCTCTCTGCCTGCCTCTCTGCCTACTTGTGGTCTCTGTCCGTCAAATAAATTAAAAAAAAAAAGAAAGAAAGAAAGAAAGAATCTGAAGGGGGAACAAAATATGTTTTATTCTGTTCTTATACACTGAAAAGAGCATGTCAAGGATCCAATATCTTTCTCTAAAGAGAGAAAGTGATCTTAATAAGAGCAATAAATAGATGGGCTTTATTGCTGGCAGAGCATTTATCTTACTAAAATTACTTTTATTTTTTTTAATTTTATTTATTTTTATTTATTTATTCATTTGATAGAGAGAGACAGTGAGAGAGGGAACACAAGCAGGGGGAGTGGGAAAGAGAGAAGCAGGCTTCCCATGGAGCAGGGAGCCCAATGTGGGGCTTAATTCCAGACCCTGGCATCATGACCCACACCGAAGAAAGACACTTAATGACTGAGCCACCCAGGTGCTCCATCTTATTAAAATGACTTTTAATTCCTGGAGAAAGGGGAATGCATTGACTGTTCACACACAGTCATGACTCCTTAGCCCAGTTCACAATTTTATATTATTTATCTCCTCCCTATAGACATTTGAATATAGAATTCTTCCCATGCAACATGGTTGCCATGATAGTATTCCTTGTGTAAACAATTAAGTCATATATAATTCATAAAAAAGTCAATAAATAGGTTAATTTTGAACTACCCATGATAAATTCATGTACTTAAAAAATGGATGGGATTATTAATCACACACCTGTTAAATATTAGAGGTATTAATAAAAATAGTAATTTTGATTTTAGAATAAAATGTAGACTCTCCCCATCACTCTACCTATACTCTTGTATAATTAATCCCCTTCCATTGAGTGTAGGTGGAGCCTATCAATATGAAGGGATATCATTACCATGATTACATTATATTTTGTGGCAAAAAAGATTTTGAAGATGTGGTTTAGGTCCTTGATTAGTTGATTTTAGTTAATCAAAAAGATTATCCATTGTGGGCCTGACCTAATCAGGAGAGGGCTTTAAAGAGACTTAGGAGAGACTCTCTCACTGGCTTTAAAGTAGGAAGCTACCATGTTATGAAGTGGCTACATGGCCAGGACCTGAAATCAGTCTCTAGGAGTCAAGAGTGATCTCCAGTCAACAGCCAGAAAGAAAGTGGAAAGTTCAGTTCTATAACCCCCAAGAACTAAATTCTACCAGCAACCTGAGTGGACTTAGAAGGGGAATCCCAGTCCAGATGGAAATGTGGCTCATCTGACACTGATCAAGTTGTGAGACTGAGCAAAGAACCCAGTTACACTATACATAAACTCTTGCCCTACCCTACAGAAATGAAATGTTATAAACGGATGTTGTTTTAAGACACTAAGTTTGTGATCATTTTTTTTATGTTGCAATGGAAAACTAATGCATGTATTAAGGCCACACTTATTTTGTGACAATTAATTCATAATATTCATCTGCATGAGAAATACCATCTCTCTGTTTTCCACTTAGCAAAAATTAAAAGATATCTGTCAAACACTATTTCTAGATTTCTCTGTTTTGGAACTCAATAAAATTCAAGAAAAATTAAAAAACTACGTACAGGCCATTTGTTTTTTTCTGAAGAAATGAATCTTTATAGGGTCCCCTGAAAGGAGTTCAGGGAAGGAAATGTATAATCTTACACTGTAAGATTAGCTATTTCATCATATAAAGAGAAAGGCCAACATAAAAAGTTGGCAATTTTTAATATATGAGAAGTAGCAACATGAAGGCAGCATTCAAATTTTTACATCCTGAAATTAGATATCAGGCTGTACTGAGAAGCCAGTCATGGCCAGGGTCTTTCATTGCCAATGTGCACTATCAAGAAGCAGTAGTTCACATAAAACTACTTTTGGGCTTTCTAATCAATTTTGTATGCATTATGGGACTTTAAGTGCAAAGGGAGTTCAGAAAGTCCCTTTCTTTCAACATCTCAGTAGGAAAAAGTGGCAGGGATTCTTCACAAATATCATGTACTATGGTAAAATAAATATTATAAGAATTGCTTTGTAAGACTTAACTGTCAATAGAATATGAGCTATTATCAGTTATTCCTGAATGCGTTTGATTTTGAAACCACCTGTTCATTACTTTAAAGAACAGCTAAATTGGTTTAGATGATCTTAAAAGAAGACAAAAGAATATGTTATGGTTACATCTTTGATTATAGTCTTTGAGGTTGGAAAAAGTTTTCAACTGTTAACCTCTTGAGTCCAAAGAGAAGTTGTGTATCTGTGTTAATGCTGTCCTTCAGTCAGATGTGTGGGGAAGAGAATGAGGGTGGTTTGAGCAAACGTCATGGACCAGCCTTTATTTCTAAGTAAAGAATATTTACTTATAAAAGGTACTTTGTAGGCAAAGCTCTGTTTTTCTTTTTCAGTATTTGTATTAGTCAGATTTATTTATCAAATTTGTATTAGCATTAATCTGCTGTGCTGTGTGATAACTTCCTCATTCCCTGTCACAGTGGCTTCAAACATCTTGCTGCAAGGGGTGGCCCCTTTATAGGACATAAATATTTTCACAATAGAAAAAAGCAAGGGCAGAGCCAAGCCATACAATAGTATTAAATGCTTCTGCTCAGACACAGTGTATGTCACATTGGCTCACTTCCCATTAGCCAAAGTAAGTCACACAATCAAGTCAGAGTGCAGTGAGGCATGAATGGGTATTCTTTTTACAGGAGAAAGGTAAATCACATGGCAATAGTCGGGGGTGTACAATCTTACTGATAAGGGCGAATGAGTAACTATAAAAATAACACAATCAAGATCAGAATTGATATTAAATGTTGTGGCAAAATATATTTGAATAAAGCCTTTTATTTAATTGGTTCACTATCACACTCAGAGTTGTGTACATTTACAGATAGAAGTCAACATTTTAAAACTTGGGATCATAAGTATCAAGGGAAATTCAGGCATGAGCAATTGCTAATTTCTACTCAAGCACAATAGGAATAGAGAATGACAGATATACTCAGAAAATGAAAACACTGTTTTGAGGAAAAATTAGTGGTCCAATGCATTTCAGAGGCAGAATGTGAATATTCACCAATTTTACATTAACTTAGAACAACACTCAGATGTCACTTAAATCATGATATGCTGTGATGTAATTTCAGGCTGACTAACCATGTGAAGAATACAATCTTTAGAAGCATACAGAGAATTACTCCAGGTATACCCTTAAGAAATATACTGCTAAATGTTTAATTTTGTTTTGAATTTTCACATCTAATGATTTTATGTTTAATAAATCAAGGAGGGCTTGTTCTATTATCTATCAAATATTTCAAAAATTTGTTTAAGTAGTATGCTCAACAACACTTTATAAAAACTAGATCTCACTTGTAAATTTATACTGAATTTGTTTTCATTTAAAATAAATGTCTACCTCTTTAGCCCGCCAAATAATTTAAGTTTGCCCTCCTTAAAATACTTTCATCTTGTAATCTGTTATCAATTTCTAAAACATTTTCAGAATAGTACCCTTTAATAACTAATAATATATGCACATATGTCTGTGAGTATATGTGTCCCTGCAGTAATGTATACCAAATTATTTATTTTGGTTGTTTGAAAATGCGATGGATGGAAAATAGTATCAAGCATTTTAAAAAAATGTTTCTGTGTTAATTTCCACAAGAATATATTCATTTTTAAATAAATATGTTAAATGGTTAGTCCAGAAAGGGAATTCTGTACCTTCTTCTTTTTTGTCCTTCAGAATTTTATTCTGAATTTCAGTTTAACATAGATCCTTGTGAACATATTAAAAGCTCCAAATTATAAAATAGATGGCTGTTATTCAATGATAATCCTAGATTCAGAATTCAAGGATGTTAAAAGATAAGTGAAGGAACATTTTTATTTTATTGGAAAGTTTAACCTCAAAAGGCCTCGCTTGGTCTCTCTGTATTGTGAATCCATCAATGTTATTTCAAGGACACTATGAACATTTCTGAATAAGAGATATTACAGAAGAAAAAGGTTAACCAATTCTCTATGAAAAATACATGTATTTCTCAATTATTTTCCCACACTTATCTGGATATTCCCTAAATCATTTGGGATGTTAAAGTTATTCTATTATAGTTTAAAATGTGCTACATTGTTTTCTCTAAATCTGTATTATTTATGGGACACAACTGGAGTTTCATTTTCTGGTAAAGAACATTTACTCTATTTACATATTTTTACATTTTCTCTTTTGGCAATATAATTAAATTTGTATAAGGAACAAGGGACCTTCTGGGATTAAAGGGAGGCTAAATTGGTAAACGTCTTTCTCACAAATTCAAAGCTACTGAAATCTCTCCTGTGGGTAGAGCTGACATCTCTAGAAGTCATTATTTGGAGAGAATAGTGAGTCTCAAGGTGAGAAAGCTCAGAACTGATGAGCCACAGCTTAAAGTTTCTCAGTGAAGATGCCACCACACTTTCCCAAACACATCATCCTGAAAGAAAGCAATCGTGCCAGAGGAGAGATTAAGAGGAAAGGTGACTGATTTCTTAAAAAGGACTGTAGTTTGTGAAACTCAGTTCAATTTGGCTTTGGCTCAACTTTGGCAAAGTTTAACACAGGCAGAAGACGCCCCAGGGCACCTGGGCGGCTCAGTCATTAAGCTTCTGCCTTCAGCTGGGGTCATGATCCCAGGGTCCTGGGATGGAGCCCTACATGGGGCTCCTTGCTCCACCAGAAGCCTGCTTCTCCCCCTCCCACTCCCCCTGCTTGTGTTCTCTCTCTTGCTGTCTCTCTCTCTGATAAATAAATAAGTAAAATCTTAAAAAAAAAAAAAAAAAAAAAAAAAAAGGTCCCACCTTGTACCTCGCCCCATCCAGCCAGGGTGAACTCTACTAGTTACCCAGGCAGGAAAACAACTGTAAGGTTTACAATCCAGCTCCCTTCTTTGGAGTTGACATGGAGTAGTACCTTGCTACCCCAACAGGTGCTGCAGCCCCTGTAAATAGGGGCCTCTTTTAACCACTTGTGTTACAAGAGCTAGCCAGGCTCCTGTCATGGCAGCAGAGCTGTATTGCACCAGATCATTTTGGAACAACCAGCTTGAGGTATGATGAGGTATCTAGAGAATAGTCTAGATACCTCTAGATGAGGTATCTAGAGAATAGGCTCTGGTGAGTCCAACTCAAGCATTAGGTTCCAGGAAGATACGCACAAGACAAAGGACAGTATGAATCTGGAAGTTCCAAGACATCAACACAAGGAGAGTGAGTGAAAAAGACAGAGACTAGACTTCCTGCCATATTGCTCAATGTCAATGTGCTGCAGTTTGGGGCTCTCCGTTGCTTATAACCCGAAAAGCCTGGGGTTTGTATCTCCAGATTTTAAGAGGAACGCTTCAATTAAAGAGCCATTATTTCATTTGACTTTTTAAACAACTTGTTATGGAGAAACTACTATCCCTACTAATTACCACAGGGAAACAAAATTTTGAGAGGGTATCTTGCCTAAGGCCATCCTGGTGGTAGCAAGTGAACAGCTAGGATTTAAAACTAGGTTTTCCTGACTCAAAGGCCCTTTCTTCCTAGAACCTCAGGGTAAAGAAAGTAAATGTTATTAAAAACATATTTTAAATATTGAAATGCCAACTCTGATAAGTGGAGTGAGTTTTTTGAGTCGAGACCCTAATAAATAGCCAAGCCAAAACAAGAACACAAATTTTCTCCCAGCATTGCATCTTATTGGCCCTTGAAGTAATTTATTAAATTATTTTCCTATTAACTTAAGGCTAAAGAACCTCAGGAATATACTATACAGTTCATTTAAGGTCATTTCATTCATAATCTTGGATTTTTGAGACACAGAATCTTCCTAAATGTGGACACAGACATTAGATTCTGCCAGAAATTTATCACCAAGTGTATTTTTTAGGCTAAAAGAATAAAGCTTTTGGCCAAAAACAGACCTCATGTTTGCACTGAAGTTCAACCCTACAGGACGTTGAAAGAATAACTTAATCACATATTCATCAGTGTTTTCTTAAGTTCTGGAAGCAGAGAAAGGGCATCGTTAATCTTGTTGGGCTTGTGACAATTTATCTTCAAAGACTTCATGTGGTGTGGAGTTTATCAAAAGATTAATAAACCTTGAGTGCAATTTGGGTTAAATTAGCAAACTGTCCAAAGTAATTGATTTGGCTTCATATTAATCTTTATTTATGAAAATATAAATTTAACAAAAATATCAGGAACCTGGCAAAATGCTTTAAACTTTGAAATATTTGCAGGTTTATGTTTTTGAGAATGTAGAATTAATACCTATGGTTAAAATACTTTTAATCCTGACCATTTCAAGAAGTTTTTTTAAAGAATGCTAATCAGTTTCAAGCTATGAGCTGTATTACTACTTAATATGGTACTCGTGCGTATATTTTCTTTGTTTAATTTTCTTAAATGACCACTTTTCCTAGTGAACACAAAGTCTTTTCAAACAATTTTTATGAATTTTCCTTTAGGAAAGAAACCAAGTATGAAGGAATTTGTTAGGATACTTTCAGTGTTTCCAATGTGTAGGTCCCAATCAGAAATTGTTTCTCTCTGTATCAACATCTATTTTTTGACCACTTCACCAATTGCAATTTGTGATAAATTAATTTCTATAAAAAAGGATTTTAGTTCATATCTGGCTGGCAGTCAAATTTTTAAATAGGGTCATGTTGTTCTAATAAAAATTTTGCAACATTTGTACAAAGAGACCTAATTTGCTTTGACAAAATAAGGCCTCAGAATCATAGCAGAACATAGGCAGTTAGGAAGTATCAACTAATGTGCTTTCAGCAAACACTTATTAGAAGTTATTATGAGCCAGGCAGTGTACATGGCACAGGTAATATTAAAAACAAATAAGATTCAGTCTTGTCTTCACAAAGTACACAGTCTAATGAGAAGGCAGGCATATGCAAAGTAATTACAGCATAAAGTAGAAGTAGTGGGTGAATTGGCAGACCCAAGGCAAGGTGTACCTTGTATTCATGCCAAGGAACTGGAACATTATCTATGGGAGGTATTAATTTTTTTCAATCAGTTAGGAACTTTGGGTAGAATGATTTAAGAAGACTGAAGATGGGAATAACTATGAGGATCATCTTAGTCCAAAGATCTGATCCAGGGCAGTCATAGCAAGGCTACAGAGGATATAATCAATTTTAAGAGATACTTTAGAGAATAGATAGAACAGCAGCATTTTTAAATATGTAAGAAAAAGAGGATACAGTTAAGAATTACTCTGACTTTGTTTTATGTATTTTTTGTATTTTTAATGAGGTGAGTTTATATTAAAATGATGTTGAGATCTTAAGTATACAATTTGATGAGCTTTGAAAAACATATACATCTATGTAACCCATACCTTAATTAAGATTTAATACGTTCCCATCTTCCCAGAAAGTTCCCTTCTATCCTTTTTCTGTCTGGTTGCACCTCACCGGCCATATAAAACCACTATTCTGACTTCTGTATCCTTGGGTTAGTTTGATTTATTATTGAACTTTCACACATGTGCCCAGTTTCTTTTTCTCAGCGTGATTTTGAGATTAATTCCTGTTGCTGAGTGTTCATTCCTTCTTATGCTGAGTAATATTCTATGGTATAAATAGAATAGAATGTGTCTATGCATTATTCTGCTCATAGGCATTTAAGTCCCTGAGAATTTATTTGCTCTTTCCTCTGAGACTTCCTCTGATATGTGGATTATTTAGAATTATGTTTTCTAGTCTTCAGATCTTTGGAGATTTTCTTTTTATGTTAATCATATTGAATTCTAGTATATAATTGCATTATGATCAGAGAACAAACTCTGTATGATTTCACTTCTTTCATACTTTCCAAGCTCTGGGTTATGGCTCAGGATATAATCTATATCAGAATTTGTTCCATGAGCTCTTAAAAAATGTGTGTTCTGCCCATGGTAAGTGGAGTTCTAAGAATGTTGACTACATCCTTTCGTGATGGTATTGAATCTCCCAAGTCTTTGTTAATTTCCTGTCCCGTTGGCCTATCAATTGTTGAGAAAAGATATTGATATCTCCAATATACTTGTGGATTGGTCTATTTTACTTTTCACTTTTTAAATATTAAAAAAAATAATTGTAATACAGTTCTATCACTTTTTGCATCACGTATTTTGCACCTCTGTTGTTTGTGGCAAACACATTTAAGATTGCCAAGTCCTTTACTTCACTTCTTTTTTCTTTTTCCATTATACAATATCCCTCTCTGTCTCTAGTTACTTTATTTTATTTGGAGTCTACTTTATCCAGTTTAGCTACTCTTGCTTTTATAAAGCTATTGAAAACATTTTCTTTATACATATATTTATAACCACACCAGTGTTATAATTTTTGCTTTAATCATCAAAGATAATTTAGAAAATTCAAGAGAAAAATAAAAGTCAATCTTATTTATCCCTATTTTTGCCTTCTGTCTTCTTCCTTTCTTCCCAGTATTCCAAAGTTTATTCACTTGTTTCCTTGTGTTTAGAAAATTTCATTTCAATTTGGGCAATGTCTGTTGTTTCATCTTCTGGTTCATTAACACTTTCTTCTGTCCCCTTTTTTCCTACCTTTACATCCTGTTGAAATTTTTCAGTTATGTATTTTTGCTTGAAAATTTCTTTCTTTTTTTTATATTCCATTTTTTGCAGAGTCTCTTCTTCTTTGTTGAAGTTTCCTAACTTTTCACTTGTTGAAAGTGTGTTTGTAATTCTTCACTGAGGCATTTTCATCATGATGAATTCAAAATACTTGTCAGATACTTCTAATATATCTGTTTTCTCGGTTGTAGCTTCTATTGCTAGTCTATTTTCATTTATTTTGAGATTTTCCCAGTTCTTGGTATGACAAATAATTTTTGATTAAAACCTTGACCTTGACACTTTTGTACTATGTTAGGAAATTTTACCCTATGTAAATTTTCAATTTTAGCTGGCTTCTTCTGATATTGCTCTGGCAGGGGAAAGCAGAGTGCCATTTTGCTAATGCTAAGATGACAATGAAAGTACATGTTCCCCACTTGGTTTCCATTGACACCTGAAGATGCCCTTCACTGCTGATGGGCAGGGTAGGAGGCTAGGTGCCCCAAGTGATTTCTAGTGACTCCACAGTGAAGATTGCCTTATAACCACTGAGCAATCATCATGAAAGTGCTGACTTCCCACTAGGTCTTCTCCCACATCAGCCCAGTGGAGAGGGTAGGGGTGCTAGCTGGGGATGGAAGTCCAGGCCCCTCACATTGTCTCCACTGACTGGTGGGGCTCAGAGGCAGGAACTGGTGGTGGTCTTATTACTGGACAACAGGGATGAAATTCTCAACTCCCTATTTGGCCTTCTCTGAACCAACCACAACAGCAGTTTTGGAGTCTCTCAGTATAGCTTCATGAGGGCACAAGTCTAGCTCCCTACCTGGCTTTAGCCAGCATGAGTGGGTGTGGGAGACAATTTTATATGTGGCTTTGTTGCCCATTTCCTGGTGAGTTAGCTATAGAGTAGTGTTTGTCAGAGATTTTGTTGTCAATGCCTCTTGACATTTCTGGGTTGTCAGTTTCTTCAACTCCATGTCTGGGATCTATGGGGCAAAAAAGAAAACCTGAGAGAAATCACCACCATGTCCCAAGACAGTCTCTTTTCTTCTCTCTGCCTTTCAAAATCTTTTTGTATTTCTGTTATATTTGTATTCCAGAGATACTGGCTTTTTTGGAACAGAAACTCTAGTTTGTTCTTTTGTATATCTTTCATTTTTTTTCTAAGATTTCTGTATCTATTCACCAATTATTTGCATCTTTTCTTGTATATTTGTGAATTTATTGCTAATAGCTACTTTAAAGTCTTTGTTTGAAAAAAAAAAAACAGTCTTTATCTACTAATTCCAATGCCTGGTTCATCTGCAGGTTAACTTCTATTAATTTTATTCTTGGTTAGGTGTCACATTGCTTGTGTCTTTGTATTTCCTTTGCTTTGAAGAAAAATTGTACTGGTAGCTTATGTAGAAGAACAATGATGAGGCAGGTATAGTAATATTTTAGTTTTTATTCACCAGAAACTGTGAGCTAATTCTGTTCTTGTACCTAAGCAGAACAGTCAAGTATTCAGTTCATCTGGTTCTGAGCCACAGCACTAAGAAGACTGACCTCGCTTCTGGTTAACCCAACACTTACTCCATACTGCCACTGCTGCCAAGAGCTCACAGGTCTCATTAGTCTTAGCAGTGTTTTAGCCTCAAGCTAGGAGTCTGGTTGAGCCAAGGATTACCTTTGGGTGAAGCAGTTCTAGACATGGGAAAATGAGTAAAACTGTCCACATTCTTTTTCTGCTCAGTTCTAACTTTACTGCCCTTTTCTCAGCAAAACTGGGGTAAGTAGAGATAGGTATAATACCAACCCAAATAATTGTTGCATTTGGGCATACTGCAGACTTCATTTTTTCCCATCTTTCCCTTCTGTCCCCATCATCACCAATAGCTTGGCTGGCCTCTTTTAGACCCAGGGAAGTGACTGTTTTTGGCACATCTTTTCATCCATCTGTCTGAAAGACATGGAATTTGTTCCCACTTGTACTGTGAAGGAATTATAGGTTTGTAAAGCAGTTCATAAGACTTTCTTTATAAAGAGATTAAAGGTCCTCAGGGGTCTTTGTATTTTAATCCTCAATGGTTGTTTTATTTCATTTTGTTTTATTTATTCATTATTTTTTTCATGTTTGGTTATTAAAAGCCAGTTTGTGAACAGAGACATTGAATTTAAGGTACCTGAGTTTTTCAGGTAACACCTCACACATGGAGACAAGTCATTCCATTCTGAAGCCAAACACAGCTGTAGAAAGCTTTAGGAAGGTTCAATTAGAGAGCTGGAAATAAGAATATGGGTGGGGGAATATTTACAGTCCTTTTTTTTTTCTTTTTAAAGACAGTGTTGTATAATATTACCAAAATAGTCATAACTATACACTATAACTAGACTTTTTTTATACCTTAGATAATAGAAAGAATGTGATAGAAATACTCAATGTATTTGAAAATACTTGCAAACTTTATCTTTATAACACATCCATTCTCTTTCTCCCTTCACTACGTGTGTCCTCCTAAGGCCCATACATATGTTTTCTGAATCTCTGTCTTTCTCCCTCAGTAACCAGGCTCCATCAGTCTTCTCTGTGTCTCCATCATCTTTGAAATTTCCTTCTTTTCTGGTTGTCATAGTCCTTTAAATGTTTTCAAATATCTCCACCTTAAAAACAAAATAAAATAAAATAAAATAAAATAAGGTTCCTTCTTCATCATGACTAAGCAAATTCTTTTCAGATTAACCATTAGGCATGTAAAAACAAAACTCTAAACAAAATATATAAAACAACTACCTGAAGACACTGGAGAGTGAATAAAACAAGGTAGATATAGAGAGCTTAATATTTAGACAAGAGAAGAGCTTGGATAAGTTTTCCAGTTTTTAGCAATTTTGGTTTTTTTTTGTTTTTTTTTTTTAAAGATTTTATTTATTTATTTGACAGAGAGAAATCACAAGTAGACGGAGAGGCAGGCAGAGAGAGAGAGAGAGAGGGAAGCAGGCTCCCTGCTGAGCAGAGAGCCCGATGCGGGACTCGATCCCAGGACCCTGAGATCATGACCTGAGCCGAAGGCAGCGGCTTAACCCACTGAACCACCCAGGTGCCCCAGCAATTTTGTTCTTTATAAGCTTCTGACCTATGACCTGCCCAAGTCTGGTTGGCTACAGGAGAGTATCTGGAACTGTGACAGAAACCTATATTTTACTATCATGGAGAAATGGAAGGCAGATTTCACTGCAAGCATAGATGCTGGAAATTGAAACGTGAATCTCATGAAGACACCAGTGAGAGGGAGGCAAGGCTCTATGTTAAGCTCTACCCCACTCTCTTAACCACATAGTGTAACTGGCTGACAAGGGGGTGGGAAACGAACTTACATTTGAGCTGCTGTTCTGTAGATGACAATGGTAGTCTCAAATTTTGGTCCATCCAAGTTAATTGCCTATTTTAAAAAAATTACAGGCACACTTTGCTTTACTGAACTATATTGCACTTTGCAGATACCGAATTTTTTTTATAAATTGAAGGTTTGCAGTAACTGTGTTGAGAAAGTCTTTTGGCACAATTTCTCCAGCAGCATTTGCTCATTTTGTGTATCTGTGTCATATTTTGGTAATTCATACAATGTTTTAAGCATTTCCACTATAATTATATTTGTTATTTGATCTGCGATCAGTTATCATTGATGTTACTATTGTGATTATTTCAGGGTGCCACAAACCACACCTTTATAAGACAGCGAACTTAATTGATAAATGAGTGCGTTCTTACTGTTCCACAGCTGTTCCTTCATCTTTCCCTCTTGCCTCAGGCCTCTGTATTCTTTAAGACACAACAATATTGAAATTAGGCCAATTAAGAACCCTACAATGGTTTCTCAGTGTTCAGGTGGAAGGAAAAGTTACACATCTCTCACTTTGAATCAAAAGCTAGAAATGATTAAGCTTAGTGAGAAAGGGATGTCAGAACAGACTGAAAACTAGGCCATTCCACCAATTAGGCAAGTTATGAATGCAGAGGAAAAATTATTGAAAGAAATAGTGCTACTCTAGTGAACACACAAATGATAAGAAAGTGAAATAACCTCACTGCTGATGTGAAGAGTTTTGGTGAACTGGAGAGATTAAACCAGTCACAATACGCCCTTCAGCCATGGCCTAATCTAGAGCAAGGCCCTGACTCTCTCCAATTCTATGAAGGCTGAGAGAAGTGAGAAAGGTGTGGAAGAAAAGTTTGAAGCTAGAAGTGGTTGGTTTATGAGGTTTAAGGAAAGAAGCCATGTTTATAACATTAAAGTGCAAGATGAAGTATCAAGTGCTCATGTAGAAGCTGCAGCACGTTATCCAAAGATCTAGGCAAGATCATTATGAAGGTGACTACAGTAAACAACAGATTTTCAAAGTAGACAAAGTAGCCTTATATTGGAAGAAAATGATATCTAAGACTTTTATAGCTAGAGAGAAGTCAGTGTTTGACTTAGAGTTTCAAAGGACAGGCTGACTTTCTTGTTAGGGATTAATGCAGCTGGTGACTGCAAATTAAAGCTAATGTTCATTTACCAGTCTAAGAATCCTAAAGCCCTTAAGAATTATACTAAATCTGTTTCAACCTGTGCTCTTTAAGTGAAAAAACAAAGCCTGGATGATTACACATCTGTTTATAACATGGTTTACTGAATATTTTAAGCCCACTGTTGAAACCTAATGCTTAGGGGGAAAAAAAGATATATTTTAGAATATTACTGTTTATTAGCAATACATCTGGTAGCCCAAGAGCTCAAATGGAGATGTATAATAAGAGTAATGTCATTTCATACCTGCTAACCCATGGATCAGGGAGTAATTTCAACTTTCAAATCTTATTACTTAATAAATACATTTTGAGGGGTTCTGGGATGGTTCAGTTGGTTGGGGGTCTGCCTTTGGCTCAGATCATGATCCCACATTGGGCTCCCTGCTTAGTGCGGCCTGCTTCTCCCTTGCTGTGCCCCCCCACCCTGGCTTGTGTGTTCACTCTCTCTCTCTCTCTCAAATAAATAAATAAAATCTTTTAAAAAAGTACATTTTGGAAGGCTCTAGCTGCTGTAAGTATTGTTTCTCTGATGGATCTGGGCAAAGTAAATTGAAAACCTTCTGGAAAAGATTCATCATTCTAGATACCATTAAGAATATTTGTGATTTATGGAGAGAGGTAAAAATATCAACAGTTAGAGGACTTTGGAAGAAATTGATCCAATTCTCATGGATGACTTTGAGGAGTTCAAGACTTCAGTAGAGGAAGTAATTGCAGATGCACTGGAAATAGCAAGATAACTAGAATTAGAAGTGGAGTCTAAAGATGTGACTGAATTGTTCCAAACTCATGATAAAACTTGAACAAATGAGGAGTTGCTTCTTATGGATGAGCAAAGAAAATGGTTTCTTGAAATGGAATCAACATTTGGTGAAGATGCTGTAAAGAGTGTTGAAATGGCAACAAAAAATTTAAACTATAATATAAACTTAGTTGACAAAGCAGTGGCAGGATGTGAAATAGTTGACCCCATTTTGAAAGAAGTCCTACTGTGGGTAAAATGCTATCAAACAGTATCACGTGGTATAGAGAAATCACTCATGAGAGGAAGAGTCAATCAATGCAGTGAACTTCATTACTGTCTTCTTTGAGAAATTCCCATGGCCACCCCAACTCTCAGCAACCCTTACCCAGTCAGCAGCCACCAACATCAAGGCAAGACCCTCTACCAGCAAAAAGATTGTGATGTGTTGAAGGCTCAGATGATGGTTAGCATTTTTTAGCAATAAAATAATTTTTATTTAAGGTATGTACATTTTTTTTAGACATAGGTGTATTATACACCTAATACACTATGAAATAATGGGCCAAAATAAATTATCTTGGGAGCCTAGAAGTAGTCACATACTTTTATAGTTCCTAATGACATGTATAGTCATTTGACTTTTACGAAAGCTGCCAAAATAATCCAATGAAGAAAGAAATGTCTTTTCACCAAATGGTTTTAGGAAACAACCTGATATCAATATGAAAAGTAATGATACTTGACCACTACCTCACTTTATACACAAAATTTGATTTGAGATTGATCATAGGCCTAGATGCTAAACCTAAAATTATTAGAATTTTGGTAGGAAAAAACATAGGAGAATATTTTCATATCAAGCAGTAGACAAATATTTCTTAAACACAGAAAGCAGGAACCAGGCACTTGGTGACTCAGTTGGTTGAGCCTCTGCCTCTTGATTTTGGTTCAGGTCATGATCTCAGGGTTCTGGGATTGAGCCCCTGGTTGGGCTCTTAGCTCAATGAGGAGTCTGCTTGTGTCTGTCTCCCTCTGCTCTCTATCTCTCAAACAAATAAATAAATTTAAAAAAAAAGAAAGAAAGAAAGCTATAACCATTAAAGAAAAAAAAAGAGATAGTTCTCAAAATCAATAATACTTGCTCATTAGATTAGATTAATAAGAAAAGTAAATAGGCAAACTACACACTAGGAGAAAATATTTGTAAAATATATAGTTGATGAAACACTGGTATTTTAGGTGCTTAAAGAATTCTTATAAGTCAATCTAAAAATAGAAACAATCCAATTAAAAATGGGCAAATATTTGAACAGACTTTTCATAAAGTCATATATGTGATAGGATAATAACCACATGGAATTATTCAATTTCAATATCACTAACCATCAGAGAAACACAAATTAAAGCTATAAGATATTACTACATCCCTACCTGAATGGATTAAGGAATATGTGGAGAAACTGGAACTCTCCTACACTGCTGGAGAACTACTTAGGAAAACATTCTGACAGTTTCTTATATCATTAAATGCATAGATACTCTACGAGCATGTGATCCCACTCCTAGGTAATCACCCAAGAGAAATAAAGACATATATACCCAAAAAACTTTTATAACAATGCTGAAAGAATCTTTCTTCATAAGTGCCCAAAACTGGAAACATATTACATGTTTATCAAATATACTTCTGTATATTTATTCAATAATAATAAAAAGAAATGAATTACTAATACATGCAATAAGATGAATAATTCTAAAATATATGTTCATTGAAAGTAGCCTTTAAAAGAGAGTTCATAATGTAAACTAATATTTATATGAATTCTAAAAGAGGTAAAACCCATATGAAATAGAAAATGTCAGAATATGGATTGTCTCTGGGGAGTAACTGACTGGGAAGTGTTAAGAAGGAACCTTCTATGTTGATGGCAGTGCTGTGTTTCTTGATGGGGATTTTGATTGCAAATCTTCATGCATTTGTCACAAGTCAATGTAAGGTGTACTTAATTTTTTTGCATTTCATTTTATTTAAATTTTATCTCAAAATTTAAAAGAAATGTAAACAAACATTGGCTCCTTTAATTATATGCATATTTGGGGGAAATGTATTGATAGCTACAAATTACTGAGCAAAACATGAAAAATATATTAGATCAGTGAATGGGCAGAGGTTTGGATAGATGAATAGATGTAGTAATTTAAATGTAGTAAAATATTAATTGAATAATAATAATTGACAATGTGTTAGTGGTAGGTGTATGGATATTTTCTGTAATATTCTTTCAAATTTTTTGTTTATTTAAAGCTAATCATTATAAAATGTTAGGAAAAGTATATATCTGACATATCTCACATGAACCTGACAAAGACAAACAAATAAAAATTCATCCTTTAATAGCCCCTTTTTACAAAGATTTTAAAAGACTGATTTAGTTACTGCCTTCACAGCCCACTTCTCATTTACTCATCCATGCATTACACTTTGTTCCTCTTCCCACATAATTTCATTGAAACTACTTTCTCTAAAATCCCCTTTGCTAAATGCAAGAGTTATGGATTATATTTAAACTACTTGACATATATACTACACAGATCTTCTTTGGCTCCATGACATTATACTCACTGGGTTTCCCCTAACTCATTTTATCTCCACTATGCATCTCCGCTTTGACCCACTTATGACCATTCCTAAGAGAGTGATGATTCCCAGCCTTCTCCTATGTGTATATCACAAAATAAGAGACAGTACACATTCTAAACTGAATTTTCAACTTTCATAACCCTTCTGAGAGCCAAATTGGATTATCTAGTTGCATACTTGATATCTACATTGAATTTTTCATAGAGACCTCTATCTAAAAATGTGTGAAATAATTCTCCCCAATCCTGTTCCTGTGTATTTCCTATATCAATAAATGATTATCATCTTTTCTAAACTAGACAAATTCTAAACTAAGTAATAACCCCTTACATCTTCTTCCATATTCCCACACATAATCATTAAGTTTGATTTTTTTCTCTTCATATCTCACAATTCTATTTCTCCCTAATAATACTGCCTCTATATTAGTCCAGCAATGTTTTCTTCATGTCCGGATGTTTCAAATATCTCCTAACTAGTACAACTATTTTACCGTTTAAGTAGTAACACTATTTCAGATCTGTCCTCCTCCAGTCCAATCTCCATATTGAAGCCATCCTCATTCTAAATGTAAATCTGATTACACTATAATCTTCTGGAAAATTATGCAGCATTTTCCCATTTTTGCCATCAGAATCAAGTCTTGATTCTCACTCTGCCCTATAAGGCTTACTATTATTTATTTATTTATTTATTTATTTTTTGCCATATAAGGCTTATTATTATTTTCCCTCTACTTACATTTCTAGTCTCATCTCCATACTTACCCAATGTGATAGGGTGAATAACGCCTTCCTTTACAAAATTTTCCATGCCCTAATCCTCAGAACCTGTGAATATGTTACATTACATGGTCATATAAACTGAATGTGTCCCCCTTAAAGTCATATGTTGAAGACCTAACCCTCAATGTGATGGTATTTGGATTTATAGGGAGTTAAGTAGAGTTAGATTAGGTCATGAGGTTGGGACAATCAGGATGGAATTAATGACCTTCAAAGAAAAGATAGCTCTCTCCATGTCCATGCAAGTACCAAGGAAAGACCAAGTGGGTACATAGTGAGAAGATGGCCATCTGCAACCTAGGAAAAGAGCTTTCACTAGAAACAACATTGACCACACCTTGATCTTGGACATCTCAGGCTCCCAAACTGTGAGAAAATAAACTCCTGCTCTTTAAGCCACCCAGCCTATGGTATTTTTTCATGGCAGCCCTAGCTGAATAATACATAGAGCAAAAGCAAGTAGAGGTAGAGGTCATTCAATTTAAAAACTTTGAATAATGAGAGTATCCTATACTATCTGAGTGGTTGCAATCTAATCATATGAATCCTTCAAAACAGAGACTTTTCCCTAGCTGAAGTGAGAGAGATGAGGCAGAAAAGAAAGCAGGAGAAAAGAGATCGGGGAAGGACTTCACCCCAGTTACTGGGTTTGAAGATGAGGGGAACCTTGAGAATGTGAATAGCCTCTAGAAGGTGATAGCAACCCCAGGCTGACACCACAAAATTCATGGATGCTTCAGAGCTAGGATCTCAAGCAACTGAGTTCTGCCAACAACTTACATGACCCAAAACCTGATTCTCTCCATAAAGCCTCCAGTAAAGAATGTAGTCTTGCTGCACCTTGATTTTAATCCCATGAAACCTTGGTCAGACTTCTGACCTATAGACCAAGCTGATAAATTTGTGTTGTTTTAAGCCATCGTGTTTATAATTTGTTACATTGGCAATAGAAACCTAATATACCCATCCTGAATTACATGTTTCAGCATTTCAAGAAATGCCTATACTTCTTTGTGTCCAGAGGTTTTCATATGCTCTTTTCTTTGTTTGGCACACCCTGCTTTATTCTTAACCCCACCATTTCCCTAGATATCTCTATTGATATTTAAAGTCTTATTATTTTAATATCCTATTTGCTACAGAGTTAGTTGATCTATCTGCCCTTCTGATACCTAGACTTTCCCCTATCAAGCACTTGTCACATAGCATTAAATTTTCCCATATTCCTGTCTGTCTTTTTCATTAAGCCTGAGGCTATTTGAGGCAGAGATTGTGTATCATTTATTATTTTATCTCCTTCATCAATCATAATTCCTGAAATATAGTGGCCTCTCAGTAAATATTTTTTGAATGAATGAATAAAAGTTATTACAAAGCAAATAAATTAACTCTGTTTAGAATTTAGTATTTGATAAATGTCATATATGTTTTGAGGTTACTTAAGTCAATCACTTTGATCAAATGAAAAGAGGAGGCTATTAATTTATGATGGCTTTTGATTTCTGTATCTAATTATCTAGTCAAAATTCCTAAGTCCTGTTATCGCCATGTCAAGATTGTTGTTGCTTATAGTTAATATGCTTTTAGCTATTGGATTTCCTTGGATTTCAAGTTTACCTATTTTAACATCCTTAACATTTTCATTACAAGTCTGTGTCAACTGAGTGAATATTTTGCCTTTCCCAGACTTAGCTGTTTGTATACGTTTCTGTAAAAAGAAAGTTTTGGAGTTTTATAATTTTACTTCCTCAGTCTCCCAACCACAACTGTCTGTATACAAGTGACAGGCAAAGCTCCATTAAGGGAAGTAACATATTAAAAGACAGTAGCTTGGAATGACTCTGGATAGAGGGCTATATATTTTGGGGCACTAATGTTATCTATGTTAGTTGCAATGGTCTTTACCATTACAAAGACTTCAAATAAATCAAAGACACAAACAGAAATGGGTAAGCAATTATGGGCATCATCATGTTTGGCATTTTTTCTTTGTTGTCTGAGTTTAAAATGACTTTTGAATTTAGTCTCCACTACTTTTAAAAAGCAGAGCTGGAATATGGGACAGTAAATGCAACACTTCAGAAAGCCTCATAGTTAGCTCCAAGCTGCATTCATACATGTCCAACAATTGTCATAAAATAATATTGGTTCTATTAGAAATAATTCTCTGGAATGTTTTTGATTTAGAGAAAGGACTTCAGTGAATGGTTTATGCTCAGATGTGTCAAATATGCCCAAGGCAGGGCTTCAGAAGTTTCTATGAATCACATCTCTCTATATAGACAAAATTTTATATGCATGTGTAAGTTTTAGGGGAAGGGAATTCATAGCTCTCATTAAGTTCTCGAAGGAGGCAGTGGCTGAAAAAGGTTAAGAAATACTGCATTTCAACCACTTTGTAAAAAAATACCCCTAAGCTTATCAATGGAGTCTCAATACACTAGCATAAATAAAATACTGTCAAATATAAATTTTTATAAGAATCTTTAACATAGTTAATTACTCATAGTCATTCCCTATGAATGCTAAACAAAATAGATACAATGCAGAATTTCCTAGGAGTCTTTTTTCTCTTTATTTTCTTTACATTATGATAATTACTAACCTAATCATAATAGGTTAAATAGAAATAGAAACAGAAATAGAAAACAATGACCTCGCATCGCCTTTTGCCAAGTAATGTGCCATTATTTTCAAAGTGAAGGAAAGGTTTAAGAAATGAATTTGTTGTTACTTTGGTAAAAATTTCACTGATGATTTGACCTCTAATTTAGGGACTCTGTGCCTTCAAGGGTCATAAATCTTCATCATGATGGCCTTCAGAGAGCTTAACCTCATTTGCTACTTTCAAAAACCATAGGAAACAAAAGTTTCCTTATCATTGACAACCATAGAGAAACAAGGGATGCTTTTAACCCTTCGGATGTGTTCTATTTCAATGCACAGCAAAATGAAATGAATATATATGAAGGTAAGTGGATTAAAAGTAGCATTTTTTTTTTAAGATTTTATTTATTTATTTGACAGAGAGAGATCACAAGTAGGCAGAGGCAGGCAGAGAGAGAGAGAGGAAGAAGCAGGCTCCCGGCCGAGTAGAAAGCCCAACGCAGGGCTCGATCCCAGGACCCTGGGATCATGACCTGAGCCGAAGGCAGAGGCTTTAACCCACTGAGCCACCCAGGTACTCCAAAAGTAGCATTTTAGATTCTAACAATTGCAAAAAGAAAAAATCTCAGCAGATCCCTTCGATCATAGTTATTAAACACAGTCTATTTCTTAACAATAATCAATGAAACAGTTTCATGGCAAAAGAAAAAAAAAGATGTATAAGAACTACTTTGTAAAGTCAAAAAAATATAGGTGAAGAAACAGTCTAAGGGCATCTGACTGGGTCATATTGATAATTTGTTATGAAGCCAAGCTATTTTAATATGTAAACTTATAATCAGAAAGCTTTGATTAAGACTCAACTCTAGAACTTTTCATGTACGTGAATTTTGGGAAATGAATCAATATCTCTAATGGTTACTTAGTTTAACATAGTATGCCTACCTCACAGCTATTGTTTGTGAGATTTAAATTAGAGAATTAATATTATAGTACCATATAAGTGTAAATATGTATGATCCTGTAAATATTACCTCTGTTTACTTTAGAGAAAATTCCTTCTTTCATGCTTCTATTTTTAAGTTTTTGTATTATATTTTAACTGTCTCCTCGACCACTCTATAAGATTGTTAGTGTTAGTTCATGAATTTATTGTATCTATGACTATGCTTAACACACAGAAAAGGTTTAAATGATTTTTATGCCTTAATAACCACATAAACACACTTACTAAACTATTACTTATCTTATTAATTTGCCATTATCAATGGTAATCTTTCTCTAGTTAGACATGGTAATAGTAATTTTCATGATTTTATTTTGGGGAAGATGTCTCTTAAACTTGAATGTACATAAATATAGAATTTAAGAACATGTGTCATTGCCTCTCTCTGCTTATCACTCAACAAATACTTCAATTCTAATTTAAAAATAAAGAAACTTCTCCATTGAACTTGTGAAGCAAACCTAAAATTTTACAAATAATCTCTTTTTACTTCTTCATCATGAATAACATTATGACCATACTCCTAGCAGCTATTTATTGATCGCATAATAGATTCTTATACCTATACTAATTTCTTTTATGCATTATATCATTGAGTTCTCATAAGAACCCGGGGTAACTATAATGATTCTTAGTGTTAAAAATAAAAATGAGGGAATGGGACCCAGAGAGGTTAATTTGTTTATTTTAACAAAAAAATAATGATAAAGCAATGATGTGTGTCTAAACATGATTAGCATACATGTTTACAATGTAATGAGTAATTCAGAATTATTTTTCTCAAGAATTTTTCAGTCTGTTAAATCAGAAGTTCTAGAAATATCAAGAGAAGGTCACCAGATTGGTCTTCTAGCCACACTCAGATTTCTAAATGCCTCAACAATCTGGTTGAATATCTATGTACAAGTCTAGGAAGATAGTAGGAGAAATATAAAATATGTCTTCTATAAATTGTAAAAGTACATGCCTCCAGAAGCATGAAGTCTTGCCCAAAGATGTGGATGAACATAATGTCACTGTAATGTGAAGTCAGTCTCAGCGCTGTCATCCACACTACCTTGGCTAATAAGGACCAAATTGAAGACAATTAAATATCATTTATGAAGCATCAGTCAAGGAAACTACCATGCAGAAAAGTTTGCCCACACTGGAGCTTAAAGCTATAAGTCCCAGAGTTGGGGTAGAGTGGAAGACATAAGTATTGGCTTTAAAGAAGAAATACAATGAATTATTTAAGTAAACATGAATTGAGAGTGTGTCTATTATTTCTATTTGCTTTTCAAGTAGTTTTCTTGGTTCCTAGGACAAATTCCAGGAAAAGTGGTGTCATCTTGAGGATACATATGATTCACACTTCCTCACCGCTCAAAGAAATCACCTAGAAAGTGTACACTTTGGAAAATAAAATCTTCTGGATTGGAAACCTGAGATGAGAGTAAGCCAGAAACTCTGAGGGATTTGGCAGTTTAAATGCAGATGAAATCAGATTGAAGAGAACAGAATTCTGGCACACAGGATACTTCTTACAAATAAGACCAGAACTAACTTGTAGAGAGAAAGGGTAAATATTAGTCCAAAAAAACCCAAGATGAAATGAACAAAGGCTAATGAGAACTTAAAACTTACTAAAAAACAAACAAACAAACAAACAAAAGCTCCAGAGTCCTTTTATTTCCTATGAGTCAGCAGAATTTAAGAATACATGTGGCATCATGAATGTGGCATCATGAAGCAGGGCTCAGATGACTACAATTAACCAAAAGATTATGGCAGACACAGTTGTCAAAGCAAAAAGTATGCCAGGTGACTTTAAGCAGGCAGGGAAGAGTTTTTATTCAAGATTATTGTGACAGGGTAGGGAGGCCAGTCTGAGCTCTTGTGGAAACAAAAAGTAGGAGTTTATAAGAGTTGGGATGGTGGGAATCTGAGGCCATCTGTGTTGGTTACTTGGCCTTACCCAACGGAAAGGTAAATTTCCTCCTATCTTCATGAGAGGAGGTGACCTTACAACTTAGAATAAGGCACACACTGAATTTAGGCTCTTATCCTCCCACGGAGACTAGAAAGCACTCACATTCCAAAGCAGCTGGTTCCTGGTCCCAAAGAAGGAGATTCCTGGGTTTTAAAACCAGTGAGAGACTTCTAAAAAGATTTACATCTCAAAGGAGCAAGTAATTTAGAATTGTAAGTTTTTCTATAGTAAATGTTCTAAGAAAAGGGCTTACAGTTGGAAGAAGCTTGTCTAAAGTTTATTCAAACTGAGGAAATTAAGTCGCAGGTTAAGTCACAGGTTAAAGAATCAGAAAAAAAGAAAAAAATTATGATATAAAAGCAAAAAATCCCTTCAGTCTAATAGGTCAGATTTTCCTCTTCTGCATTTTTTCCTCAATGTCGTTTTTCACTACTCAGCCCTGAGATCCCTTTTCATTTTTTTCTCTATATGATTTCCTAAATTGATGTCATCAACCTTCATGCCTTTATTGTTTAATGCTCACAGTTTCCGAACTATGATATTTATACTTTCAAAAGAAAATATATTTTGATTCAAACTTCTTAATTTAGTTTCTTTTGCTTGTCTTTCTTAAAAAGAAAGAAAGAAAGAAAGAAAGAAATATCAAGCATACTCAAGCAGATAAACAAATGAGCAAACAAGAACAAGAATTAAAATAACAAAGGAACCAAGAGTTGCATTAGAAAACTGCTGTAAATACAGTTATAGGAGAATATTAAGATGTCAGCGTTTCTTAAAAGAAATTTATTA
Source organism: Enhydra lutris kenyoni (assembly GCF_002288905.1). NCBI lineage: Eukaryota > Metazoa > Chordata > Mammalia > Carnivora > Mustelidae > Enhydra > Enhydra lutris. The sequence goes on along the minus strand of NW_019154142.1, from coordinate 1,274,761 downwards.
TAAAGTGTTATTTGAGGGGCACCTAGGTAGCTCAGGCAGTTAGGTGTCTAATTCTTGGTTCTGGCTCAGGTCATGATTTCAGGGTCATGAGATCAAGCTCCACATGGAGCTTGTGTTCAGTGTGAAGCTTGCTGGAGATTCTTTCCCTCTTCCTCTCCCTCCCCATCTGTTCCTCCCCTTGCTCTCTGCTCATGCTCCTTCTCTCTCTCTCTAAAATAAATAAAATCTTTTTTAAAAAGAAGAAAAGAAATTTGGAAAAAATAAGCTAGATATAAATTTCCACATTATACAATTAAAACTGGATAGAAAGGGAATAACTAAGCAAGAAAAGAAAATATGTGCCCAAATTACAGTAAGTAGAACTGGTGTTATAATTAGAACAGATTTTTAGAGAAAAGCATATGTGTATTTTCTCCATTCATATACAAAGAGTAGCATGCTGTGTACATTTTTCTTCATTTTGCTTTTTCTCAGCAATATATTCTGAATATCTTTCTGTATCACTCTGTAGAGAGACACAAAGTGATAAAGTAAAAGACAGTAAATGATAAAATGGTAGAATTGACAAAAGCATTGTCATCTAATTCATTACATAAAGAGGTAATTAGTTTAGTAACATTAATTATTAATCATAATTTATAGTTATGTAAAACTATAAAAATATAAATAATTTTAATAATATATGTATATATTTATAAACTTTTATATTTATATATTAAATTATAAATATATGAAATTTATAATATATTAAATATAATATGATAAATCAAATATTTTAATATATTAAACTAAATTAATTGAATACTTTAAAATAATATAACAAATACATTAAATTATATATACATAATAATTATAAATATTTATAAAATGTAAATTTATATAATTTATGATTATATAAAATTATAAATTAATGGTATGAATTATAAAAAGGGATAATAACTAGAGGTGCACCAGAATATTTTAAAATAATAAAACATACATAATTCTTTGCAATTGAATATAAATATCTCTATTAAATATATGCTATATTAGGAAAGCATAAATGATCAAATTGACTCAAGTAAAAATAGAAGCCTGAACAGCATAATAAAGTCTGAAGAATTTCAAGTATAAATTGATAAAACTCTTCATTTTTTATTTTTTTAAGTTTTTTTAAATTTACTTGAGAGAGAGAGAGTGCACAGGAGCACAGTAAGATAGGGAGAAGCAGACCCCACTGAACAAGGAGCTGAATGCGAGGTTTGATCATCGATCCGATCCGAGGACCCTAGGATAATGACCTCAGTGGAAGGTAGAAAATCAACCTACTGAGCTGTCCAGGCACTCCTGATAAAACTCTTTAAAGGAAGACATTGCAATAGCCTTAAAAATTTTTAATTTAGATATGAACTCGTAAACTATTAGAGACCTTTTTGTATACTTGCAGAAGCATTCAAATATGTATTTTAAATAAATATTATTACAACATTTTAATTAAAAAAACCTTAAATACTCTGAAACTGTATGAAAAATTGCATTAAGTCAAATATTAGAATATAAGGTCCATGTGGGTGTGAATCTTTTGTGTCATTTTTGTTCATGGCTTTATCAGTAGCACCTGTGTTTGCCCATATCTGGCCCAAAAGAAAGACACAATATTTACAAAATACAAATACAAAATACAAAATACAAATATGATGGAAAACTATGCTAGTTATTAGGCATAATAAAATAGATGTCTAATAAAATTGAGAAATTTTCAGCATATTTTAGGTGAAAATGCATGATTTATTTATTTTTTCCTATATTATTTTAAAGATCATTCTATTATACAAGTGGAAAAAGCCATAAAAAAATTAACTATATTGATTTAAAAACACCTTACAGTTTAAAATGACATAAAGTCTTACAAGGTAAAATAATAAATGATAAGAGATGTACAGAATACTATGAATAAAAGATTATTATTAATGTATAAATATATCTTGAAAACCAGTAACCAATAATGAGCTCATACACAAATGATTGAATGTTACCTATAGGTAATTTTAAAAGAAGTAATATAAATAGGAAACAGACTTTTGTAAAAGCCTTCCCATTTATTAATAGTCAAATAAATGCTACTCAATAAATTGAGAATTTAGATTTGTCATAAGAGATTAGAGGGAATGTGTGAATACTGGCTCTATCACCTACTACTTAGACATATTTACTAACTTCTTTATTCCTTTTCTATATTTCATTGTAAAATAAAGCAATGCTACTTATCTCAGAGTGTTGTTAAGTATCAAGTGTCAAAAGTAAGAATATACCAAAGTTCTACTTCTACCTCAATAATTAGAGTTGGCTTTTGAATAGCTAAATAATGTATCAACTAGTTGAATGATATTTCTTGGCACTGCAGAATTTAAGCAATATCAGTGAACTTTGATTGGTTACTACCTTATTTAATTAGTATAACAACATTGATAATGAAACAAGATTTTCCTTGGGTTATTCACAAGCAGCATATGTAAACTTTTTATAAATGTCATTATGTGATTTTGTTAAAATTCTATAATTGGCTAAAGTTTAAATCCTAAATTTACTATTACAAATAAAATGCTATAAAAATAATGATTTTTGTAATATTTTTAAATTGTATAAAAGAAAATAAAGTTAAGAATATAAGAAAAAATGCTTTTAGCCCAATGTCCTAAAATAAGAACATTAATAATTCTTATAAAAGGTATATAATATTGCAAGGCAGCATAATAGAAAATTAGATTTTATTACAATAAATATTTAGAATTGTTTGGTGTTTTAACATTCTTACACCTAAATAATCTTTATGAATTCTACTTAATTTTTACTCCTTAAATTTCATTAGATTGTGAGTTTTCCACTAACATCAGGTGAGGTTGTTTTGTGACTTTAATGAAGTGGGATCAAACAAACGAACGAACAATACAGCTTCTTAGTCTCGTCTAAGCACAGACACAAACAAAGCCATTGTGTAAACCAAATGCTAAACCTTCTCCTTTCCTGGCTTAGTGGTTAGCCTCATCTGTTAGCCTCAACAGATGTTTCCTTCCCCTCTGGCTGGAATTAACCAAGATACCTTGTCATAGAATTAACCTGCCTCCTCACAGCATCCAATCCAGAACAAATCCCAGTTTACTTGAACCCTCCCCAAATCACTTTGCTCAAGTCCTACACTAAGTCCTTTCTATCACCTTTTTATTGAGACACACATGGTTCCCCATACTGGTTCCCCCTAGCACTTGTTTTCCATTGTTGCAGTGAGTAACGAACCCACGTTTGTAAAACTACAGATATATCCCTGGTGGCCTTTGCTGGAATGCAGTGACAATTTATGAAACAGCAATTAGATAACATATTGAATAACATTATATTACATATTTTTCATTTATTTTTAAAGCAACCCTTTATAGAAATGATGGAATGAATACATCTGGGAATGAAAGGAACAACATAGGAAATATAGTCAATAGTATCGCAATAATGCTGTATGGTGACAGAAGGTAACTACGCCCACGTTGAGCCTAGCATAACATATGAACTTGTTGAATCACTATGTTGTATACCTGCAACTAATGTAATATTGTGTCAACTATATTTCAAAAAATCAATCAATTAATTAAAAATTTAAAAATGATATAGTGTTCTTTTTAATTTTAATTCCATTTTAAAGAAAGAAATATTCTTTTGTTTAATTAAAAAAGTCTAATATACCTAGGTTGGAATTTCTTTTTTTTTTTTTTTAAAGATTTTTATTTATTTATTTGACAGAGAGAGATCACAAGTAGACAGAGAGTCAGGCAGAGAGAGAGAGAGAGAGAGAGGGAAGCAGGCTCCCTGCTGAGCAGAGAGTCCGATGCGGGACTCTATCCCAGGACCCTGAGACCATGACCTGAGCCGAAGGCAGTGGCTTAACCCACTGAGCCACCCAGGCGCCCCCCTAGGTTGGAATTTCTTTAAAACAATTGATGACAATAATTCCACAGTACTGTGTAACTGCAAGAGAAATTTCTTTTAAGGTTTGGTACTTTGAAAATCTGTGGTTTTTAAGAGCACCGTGAATCATATTCCTGATGGTATTTCCCTGGTATTTTATAATCCATTTTTTTTTTTAAGATTTTATATATTCATTTGACAGACAGAGATCACAAGAAGGCAGAGAGGCAGTCAGAGAGAGAAGGAAGCAGGCTCCCTGCTGAGCAGAGAGCCCGATGCGGGGCTCGATTCCATGACCCTGGGATCATGACCTGAGCTGAAGGCAGAGGCTTTAACCCACTGAGCCACCCAGGCGCCCCTTATAATCCATTTCTAATGAAGTGTGTAGTTACCATACATTGTGGTTACTGATTTTGCCACTAGCCTCCTCTTATTTAGAATAATCCTTATTCTCCTGTGCCTCTACTTCTTAAATCATATAAAAATAATTTTATCCTAAGCTTGTTTTGTAAGCAGCCTTACTTACATCAACTTGGTTGGAAAATTTATTATAAATAAAATGAAATAAATACTTTTCTTTGGTTGAGAGCATAAAAATGGTATTACTCATTAAAGTGTGCATTTGCCCACACAAGTATTATATCAAAGCTAAACACAGGCCTTTTTAAAATGAATGAACAAAACAAATGATCCAGAATAACTTGATTATTCATAAAATAAACAGGACACATGCATGTACACATATACAAATAGATATATATATTCATTTATTCTAAATAAATTTTCTACTATTCTAAATAAATTAGTTTTACTTGTAACAGTTCAATTATTTTAAGCATTGTGGTGTTTCCTTTTTCTTAAAACTAGTTTCCTCACTGTGTAGCAGAATATAATTATCAATTGGTATATGGTAAACTAAGTAAATACTTCAAGATTTTAAAAATAATTTGATTCTTGCCCTGTCTCCTTCTGGGAAGTTATTAAAATTCAAACTGAAAATGTGGTACCACTTTACATAGAGTCATATTAAGATATGACTCTGAGATTTAGAAGACAAATCAAAGGGTCCTTATACTTAAAAGCTTCTGTATTATAACGACATTTGTTTAATTGCTTTAAATAGAAAGAATTAAGTGTAGTGGTCAAGGTCATGGGATATAGAGTCAGACTATTTCAGTATGAAACACTACATGATCTCAAGCAAGTTACTCTTTGTGCTTCAGTTTTCTGAGCTATTAATTGAAAATAATAATCATAATATCTCTTGCTTTAGGTTTTTACCCATGTTAAATGAGTAAATATCTCTAAAGCACTAAGAACAGTGGCACATTAAAGGGCTACATGCCACCATCTGCCTCTAAGTGTCATGTTGCTTTAATTTTTACCTTTTCCATGAAAATAAGAGGGAAATAAGAGATTTGAAGGCTTAAGTGTACCTAACTGGAATATGAGCTAAATGAGTTTTTATTATCATTTATGTCAACAATCCCTTCAAAAAGGAATCAAAATTTACTTATTGCAAAGCAACTCAATTCCTGAGAGTAAAAGTTAAATTATAATGTGATTAAGAAAAAGTATTTCTTATTAATCGAGTGGAATGTAACTGTTTGCTTTTCATGGAAAATAATTTATTTTTCCCTTAATTGCTTTTAGCCTGTGTTTCTAAATAAACCAAACCCAGTATTATATTATGAAGATAAACCATTTTCACAATTTTACCTGATTTATAGTTTATTATTCATAATTTTGCCATTTTATATCTTTTTATGATCTGTGATAAGTGTTATACAAGCAAAGGAAATTTTGTTGTTGTTATTAGTAACAGAAAAGTTAAATTACATAAACATTAAGGACCATACACTAAGTAATAGTTAACTTCTACAAGTAAAAACAAAACTATAATTTTGATTTTCTGGTTAATACTTTTATTTTTTATTTATTTTTTTAAAAATTTTTAAAGATTTTATTTATTGGACAGAGAGAGCACAAACAGAGGGAGAGGCAGAGGGAGAAGCAGGCTCCCCACAAAGTGGGGGAAGCCCAATATGGGGCTCGATCCCAGGACTCTGGAATCATGACCTGAGCTGAAGGCAGTGGCTTATCCAACTGAGCCACCCAGGAGTCCCTGGTTAATATTTTTAGAGGTGATTTGCAATATGACTTTCTCATTAAAATTAAAATTAAATTTCCCACTTTCTGTCAAATTGAACATAATATTTAGAGTGGCTTTCAGAACTATAGAATGGTATTAATAAATACATTTTCTTCTTACATGATTAAAGTTACCATCGATCTCTGTGCAATCAGCTCTGTAAGTCATTAGTAAAGCTTTCAAGAAACCAAACCCTCCACTCATGATTTTAAATATTGTATTACTATATAAAGTAGATATAAAACTCACCTGTTAAATCAGAGTCAGGACAGTACTTATAAAAGAAAATAACCATTCTGTTAGAAAGTAGCTTAATATTTAAACTGTGACACTATTAAGATGACTTAGGTTTGTCTATCTTGTGGAAAGATAATAAAAGACTTTACAAATCTCATTTTTAATCTATTTTACATATAACCTTTTCTTTAAAAAATTAAGATAGTTCTTCACAATACTTAAGAGTTATGAAAATGCTTCTAGATCTTGGTAGGTAATATAACAGATTTGTGTAAATCAAATTTTATTAGGCATATCCAATTAATTGGAAGCTTTATAAAAGATACAAGTATGGTTAAATTTGTGGAAATCGTACAAAAATAAGTATTATTTCAGAGTACACAGGTTATTCCTCAACAGAATTTTAACAGTAACTAATTTTTTTTTTTTACTGGTGATCCATGATTAAATTATATAGTTCAGATATAGAAATTTGATTCTCTGTGTATAAGTCTATCTTTACGTGTTGAAAAATTATTCAAATGCAAATATCTGAACAATAAGTGTTGGATTTTTAACTCAAAAAACAAAATTAAAAATTAAAGCTTTTGTAAGTTTCAGGGCAGTTGAAAAATATTAATAAACTGATACAGTTTTAATAATTTAAACATACAATATAATGTAAAATGATGCTAAGATTATGATTGGGTTTCTAACATAATGGGATGTCTATCCCCGTATTGTCTTTAACTACGGCAACAGACAGAGAGCGTCAAAGTAAAACACAGCATGCTGCTTCCTGGAATTTTAATTTTGTCAAGATTTAGAGAAACAAATACATTATTTTATATTCAAATAAATCTGAATCTATTACTTACTAAAATTCAAATTTTAGCATAAAATTTTAAAACAAAATGTTTTCACAACTTTATAGTGTAACTGACCAGTTTTAACCGTATTTCTGATTTTGGGGAGACTATTGTTGCTCTTTATTATTAGACTATTTGGTGGAAACAGGCAAGAAGTATTATTAAATAACTTATTTCTGTCTCAGTTCTTGACAAAACACATGCATGCTTTTGTCAGGCCATCATTCTTCCTGGATGATTTTACGAGTAAACTTTTTTTAATACATTTCTTCAATAAATATATATATTCTGTCATTAACCAGATTGGGAACTCAGTAACGAATAAGACCCACTCCTTGTCCCCAAGGTGGCTCACAGTCAAGAAATCAAGTCTACAAAAATCATCAGCTACATTGTTACAAAACAGATGAAACTTGAGGACATTATGCTAAGTAAAATATGCTAGTCACACACACACACAAATACTGCATGATTTCACTTGCATAAGGTACATGAAGTCAAAATCCTAAAGACAGAAAGTAGAATGGTGTCTGCCAAAGGCTGGGGGAGGGGAAAACGAGAAGTTATGGTTTACTGGATAGAGGATTTCAGTTTTAAAAAGATGAAAAGAATAGTGGAGATGGATGGCGGTGAGGGTTCCACAGCAATGTGAATGTATTTAATACCACTGAACTGTGGACTTGAAAATGGTTCAGATGGTAAGCCTTATGCTTTGTATTGACGCATACACATAAAAATTTAAGTTACCACCTCCTTTAAAAATGTATCTCCTTATTATTGGCTTAGTTTATAAATTTGAGTGAAAACACATCTAAGGAAGACAAATTATTTAAGAGATTGTATTAAATGGTTCACTTAGAAATATCCACAAAATACAATTTGTACAAATATTTTGGATTGTCTGTCATGTTGTATAGTAGATAGAAATTTTGTGCAATGAAAAGTGTAAGAATCTGAGATTTTTCTATTAACTCCTATGCTCTTGTTTATAAGAAAATTTTTATTTTTTCTAATTTTTAAAGGTTTTCTTTATTCCTTTATTTTTAGAGGTGGGGAAGGGTAAAAAGAGAGGGAGAGAGAGAATCCCAGGCTGATTCCACGCAGAGCAAGAAGCCTGACCTGGGGCTGGCTCTCATGATCATGACTTAAGTTGAAATCAAGAGTCAGACACAACTAACTGAGCCATCCAGGGGCACCATAAGAAAACCTTTTTTTTTTTTTTAAGATTTTATTTATTTATTTGACAGACAGAGATCACAAGTAGGCAGAGAGGCAGGCAGAGAGAGAGGAAGGGAAGCAGGCTCCCTGCTGAGCAGAGAGCCCGATGCGGGTCTCAATCCCAGGACCCTGGGATCATGACCTGAGCTGAAAGCAGAGGCTTTAACCCACTGAGCCACCCAGGCGCCCCCATAAGAAAACTTTTAAAAGGATTTCATGAGTACCTGAAAAATAAATGAATATTGTGGCATTAATTAAAATTAATGAAAGCTTACTGCCTTCTACTACAGATTTACTCTTAAGAGGTATTTTTTCTTAAAGTCTAAGTTTTATTTCACCATGTATTTTCTCTTAAGTCTAGAATTTTATATTTTCCAAAAGCATATTTTCCTTATTCAAGCATTTCTGGCATTTTCTAATCAGGATTTTAGTGACTTTCTACCAGAAATTTAATTAACTCAATGTATTTTCTCCAGTGTGTCATCAGGACTACAACTAAATAAGTAGAGATTTACCAGGCAATTATCTTTTCTGTTCTTAAAAAAAAAAAAAAAAATGCTTTCATGTAAATAAATGTTCTGGGTTTCTGCTAATTTCACATAAATATAAAAATTCTCTACCCTGAGAATAATTAGTTGAATTTAAATTATACAACCATGGCCAAATATAATATTGTTTAAATTGCAGCACAATTCTCTTTAATTCACAATCAGACAATGGATTTTTTTTAAAGTAAATCTTAAATGTAGCCACATATCTTAAAAATAGCAGCTTTTACAAATGAAAGAGTGGAGACTTTCACTTCTGGGAAGATAGATTAATCATACTGTTCCTTATTCCTCCAGCTAAGTATAATAAAAACCCCTGGACATTACATACAGAACAAGCACAGGACTCTGAATGGGAGACAGAATAAGGCATACTAACTAGGAAACGGAATGCAAATGATATGGTGGTGAATCCTCTGGGATTCTAATTTCTTTTTCACCTCATGACCTAGAGCTAAAGAAGCTGAAAATCAAAAAACACCAATGGGCACAAACAAAACAAAAGTTCAACAAAAGTCTGCTTTCTCTAACCAAGAATGAGTAGCATAACAAGACAGAAAATGTTTTTTTATTCAATCACCACTCTACTCCAGCCACACAGCAGAGACACAGTTTCCCCCCACCCATCCATGCCAGTTGAGCTGGGAGCCTAGACTTCCATGCTACCAGGCTCTAAACCTGTAAGCCTATCCCTTCACTGTGATGGTGTCAAAGATGGAACCACAACTTTCAATCCCAACAGGCAGTAAAGATGTCTTACCCAATACACAGAACAGTGGAGACCAGGACTTCTTCCTTCACCTGGATGTAACAAGATACCCTTCTCCATTAAAAAGACAGAAGAGACATCTGGCAGAGAATCATGATTTTTACCACCAGGAGGCAAAAATGAGGCTACTTTTGGGTGCCTGGGTGTCTCAGTGGGTTAAGCCTCTGCCTTTGGCTCAGGTCATGATCTCAGGGTCCTGGGATCGAGTCCCGCATTGGGCTCTCTGCTCAGCAGGGACCCTGCTTCCCCTCTCTCTCTGCCTGTCTTTCAGCCTACTTGTGATCTCTCTCCTTCTGTCAAATAAATAAATAAAATCTTAAAAAAAAAAAATGAGGCTACTTTTGCCCTATTGCCTCCAGGGTGTCAGTGAAGACCACCTGGGGAGATATAATTAGCTTTCTGTTTCTAACAGCCAAGGAAGTATTAATGGAGTTCTAAGGGAAAGCCAAAACTTGTACATCTATCCAACAATAACAATAAACCATCCCCTCCACTCCCTTCAGGTGTCAGCAGAAATTGGTGGGGGAACCTGGATCTTCTACTCCTACTTAGCAGTAACTGAAAAGTCCCTTTTCTTTTCTCTGCTGGAGTGGTTTTGGAGTAAGCCAGCTCAAAAGCAAAATATAAAATAACATCCAGAGTCTTATAGCATAATACTTAAAATGTCTGGCTTTCAGAAGAAAATCACATGTTATGTAAAAACCCAGGAAAATCTCAAACTGAATGAAAAAAAAAAAGACAATAGATGTCAATGAGGAGAAGACAGAGATGCTCAAATGAATATAGAAGGAAAAGATGAGTAGATAAATAAAGGGATGGATAAATAAATACATGCCAAAATAATTTAACTTTCTGACAATGTAAACACCAATCAGATAGGCATGATCTATTCTTCTCGCTAAAGAGAATATGAAGAATTTTTTGCAGCATCCACTTGCCCTAAAATTGTAAGTTTGTATGCCACAGAATCCCTGGTATCCGGGGGGAATGATGGTCAGGAAAGTAAATTCTGTTTCTCCTTTTATCAGAAGCTATTTTTAAGATAGGAAAAGAATATGCAGAGTTTTATAGACTCAGGTTAGTACTATCTTCTTTTGGTTCTCCAGTACAGATTTTTCCTTCAGGTAAATTAATTAGGCTTTTAGACTCAACAGAAAAATATAACTAGCTCTGAAACATAGGAAACAATGACATCATTTCCGGTTTTAATAGAAAAATTTCCAGATATTGGAAAGTTTTAAAATATAGACCTAAACAGTTTTCTCAAGTACCAACTGCTAGTTGCTGTCAGTGTCCACGTCCATGCGACCCATCACTTCATTACTGAGCTCTCACCAAGTGTCTCTGTCTGGAAACCTCCTCTCTACCTGGTCCCAGGGCTGGCCTCCTTTAGAGCAGCGGTTCTCAAACACAGCCCATGTCAGAGAATCACTTGGAGATTTGTTAAAAGACAGATCCTGTGCTGCACCTTCAGAATTTCTATTCAGTGAGCCTGGAGTGGGGCCCAAGAATGTGCATGTCTACTTTTGCCCATGATGCTAATGTTGCTGGTCCAGGAACCACACCGTTCTTAGCTCTGCTTTAGAGTGGCATTTTCCAAGCATGAAACCACACTTATTCAAGATCGAACAAATATTCCACAGTATATCTCATAAAACTATTAAAATAAGGATTTACGAAAATTCTGTTAAGCATAACTTTATTACGATGAGAAACTCTTTTTAAAATGTGCCACAGCTGTGAAAACCAGGCAATTGAAAATTACCAGAATCAAGTATGCATGGTTTCAAATTGTCCACAGAAGCAGCATTCCTTAACCATTTTTTAATATTTTTGGTGTGATTGTTATTGGTCTACAGGCTATGTCATGTTGTCCTTAGTAAAAAAAACTAACGATTTAATTATATTGTTTTTTATTTTTGTTTCTTACAAAACAAGAAGTTCTATGAATCAAATTTTGATCATTTTATGACAATAAGTCTGCTGGTCCTTTTTTTTCCCCCTGACTATTTATTTCAAGTTACTATTAGAGTCCAAAAGTTCTGGTAGATATGTCACCAATACATTATGAATTAAAACCTACTTTGTAATCATATAATCATATAATAAAATAGTCGAAAGCATTTTACCCAATAGTACTTAGTAATATACTCTATGATAAAGGTGGGCTAATTCAATATATTCAGAAAATATTTTCAAGATTAGTAAATTGATACTTATCAGATTGGTTCTCATAGAAATTTTATTTCTATTTACTGGTAAGAATATCTTCTTTAAAAAGCAGAATCTCTAAGTGTTCAGTGCAGTTAGGTAGCCTTCATTTGGACACAGGCATCTGTTTTTGCCTGTAAGGTGTATTTTATTTTGTTCTGGACAACAAGAATTCCTATGAAGTCCCTCATTTGTAAACCCAGATATGGCAACGTTCCAAAAGCTTTTAAAGTGCCTTTCTAAAATATTGGCAGGAGACTATGAATTCTGGTGGTTTTATTTTGACTTCTTGTTGCATTTTTCCATCCTTCTTTTGTTTCCTTTTTTTCTCTTTGGAGGATACAAGACTTTGCAAACAATGCTGGGGCTTGCCTGGAGTGCTGTGACAGGGAATTACATCCTGTTTTAAAGGGAATTGTTTATGATGAGGTATTTACACCGTTTGAGGGGCAGAGGGAGGAGAGCCAGACTCATAATTAGTAGGAGAGACATTTATCTCCCAGCAGCACAGTGCTCCCCATGGGCAGAGCCCTGAAGCCAGGAAAAGGCAGATCTAAATACCCTTCTGCTAGTCAGCAACGGCTGAGTCTGGGGTGGTTTGAGGCCCAGTGATTGTTGCCAGGACAGTTGGCTCAGGATACGCTAGAAAAAACACATCTGTACATAGCTGTCCTCGCTCTTGCTTTTAAGTAGTTTGCCTCAAAACCTCTATGCCATATTTTGTTTTCTGTATGTGAACAAGTCCCATCACTTTGTATAATTTGAAATCATTTTAAGAGTACATATAGTCCCTGATGTATGATGGCTCAACTCTTGACTTCTTGACTTTACAATGGTGTGAGAGCAATATGTATTTAATAGAAACTGTTTCAAATTTTGAATGTTAATCTTTTCCTGGGCTAGCAATATAAGATACAACCCTCTCTAGAGACACTGGGCAGTAGTACTGAACCACAGCTCCCTGTCGGCCATGGGATCATGAGGGCCATTGAGGATCATGAGGGTCATGATCATGAGGGATCAACAATCCCTACATGTACAAGCATTCTATACCCATACAACCATTCTGTTGTTGTTTTTTTTTCCACTTTCAGTACAATACTCAATAAACTACATGAGATATTCAACACTTTATAATAAAATAGGTCTTGTGCTATATAATTTTCCCCAACTGTAGGTGAATGTTCTGAGCATGTTTAAGGTCATCTAGGCTAAGCTATGATGTTTGGTAGCTTAGGTGCATTGAATACCTTTTTTTTTTTTATTTATGATATTCTCAATTTACAATGGGTTTACCAGAATGTAACCCATGGTAAGATCTGTATAACAATTCTGTGTATGCTCAGTATAACAGTATATATTTCAAGTTAGCAGAGCCAAATCATCTGGCTAACAGTGTTTAACCAATGATTTCTCATTATCACCTCAAATCAGGTATAAAGAGAAATTTATCTCTTCTATGAAAATTGCCTCCCATTATAATTATATGTTGATGATAGTTTTGTAGCATAAAATTGTAATGGTTTGCTCTGGAAAACAATTACAGAGCCTGGAGTCAAGGAGAGTAAAAAAAGAAGCAAGGAACAGAGGCTGGAGGAGAAAGGAGAACCAGCAGCTGATTTCTCTGGTGAACCAAAAAGCACCCGGACACAGCAGAGAGAGTATCCAGAGTATCCAGAGAAGTGGCAAAGCGACGATTGCCCTGGACAAAGTTAAAGGCAAGGGAGATTTTATCCAAGTTATAACAACAAGGGAATGAGATCAGAGCTAAATTGGAGCTCAGCTCCACTGGAACAAAGGGTGGGAGTGTTTTCGAAAGTCTAGAATTAAACCAGTAGAAGAGTGTGGGACACCACAAGAGGGAGATTAATCAAGGGGATGTGGTGATCACATGGATTTATTCCTGAGTTTGCAGATATTTCTTTCTGTGATTGGGCCATCTGTGTTTGCTAACTGGCTTCCCTTGAAGTTAGGCTCCCACCCTCCCAGGAGATTGGGATGCTATCTTCCTTCATGATTGTATTTCAAAGGGATGGTTTTCCGGTCTTTGAGAAAAGCATTCCTGGGCTATAAACCTGGCAAGAGGGTTTTTAAAAGATTTACATATATCCCAGAGGGGGAGAGAAAGGATTCACAAGTATGCATTTTCTACAGAAAATGGTCTAAGAAAAGAGAAGTCGAAGAAGGGCCTAGAGTCAGGAAGAAATTTGTCTAAAGTTTCATCAAATGCTCATGGCCCCTTCAGCCTGCGGCAGGTGCCACCACTCTGTCTTTGTCTCACTTGGCCGGATACAGACATATAAGTCACAACCCTGGGTCATTTAAGCATCTAAATCAAGGATATCTACACTAGCAGTTATACATAGCAGGCGACTCTACCAAACTCTTTGACAAGGAATACATTCACTGTAAAAACTCTTGCAAAAATATCTAAAGCCAAGCCTGGCCCAATTTGTGGACTTCAGTGGATACTAATAATTGTTATTTGTTACCTTCCTTTTTTTCTAATCAGGATGACGGCACACAGGTTGGAAAGTACTATGAGTGACACATGGCAACGTCGATGAGTGATATGGATTCTGTAAGGCGATGTGCTAACAGCTCTGATTGTTCTCCTTTTAGGTTCTCCTTTTTGCTCCGGCAGGGGATGTGTGGACAAATATTTTTCTTGGAAAAGTAAATGTAGAGTCCTTGATACACACAAATATGTTTCCAACCACAATCCTCCACAACATATTCAAGCATGTACCAAGGCCAGAATCGAAAACCTTGCTAAATATTTCCAACTAGAGAAAGTCAGTGACTTAGTTGCCATCAGAGTTTACAGCTTTGCAGAAGAAAACCCATCTGAGTCGTGTGTTTGTCCTTAAACTGACATTAGAATAAACTAATTGTCAATATAAAAGGATATCGTCTTACATGCACTGACACACGTCATCACACATATATAAGGAGATACATAAATCTGTTAACATCCATATAATATCCATTACAATTTTATTCCTTTGATCTAGTTTGAAATAGGATGAGGGCAATTCTATCTTCCTAAAAGAGCCACAGCGATATTTTTGAACCCACACGCTTCTTTGGGACCTCACCTCTCCCTATCATGTGTTGGAATTTATTTCTTCTTTCCTTGATCCTGTGTAGCCCTTTGCCACTTTGTGATAAAGGGTATGGGGCCAATAACAACGTATGTTAACTATACTGGGATTTAAATAAAAAGCTTAATTGAAAAAAAAGAGAATGGGGCCAAAGAGATGCTGTATGACTCTGAGTCCAAGTCTTAAAGGTGACAGGGCACATATCTGGAGTTCTCTCTCTTTCTTTTTCTTTCTCTTGCAAGTACACATACGTTTGGTTAATTTCACCCCTATCTTTGGAGCCTTTCAGCTAAGACCTCAGACCTCTGGAGCAGAAAGAGAAGCCATCCTCATGCCCAATCCAAATTCTTGACGGGCAAAATCCATGATTGTAATAAATGGTTGTTTTACACCACTAAGCTTGGGAGTTATTTGTTTTACAGTTAAGTGATCATAGCAGAGGCAATGAGCGTTGTGGCTTATATATATTTCAACTATTTCTGTGCTTTAAAAGCCTCTGTAGAAAGAGCTGATACTTTTACATGCTGGCAAATGCAATACTCGAAAAAAAAAGGCAACAGTCTAGTATGTGAGCTGCCGAAGCCAGCGCAAGAAAGGCAACAGTCTAAATGGCCACAGATAGTGGCTCACTCGGTGTGAACTCTTAGCAGCCTAAGGACCTAAGAGACAATAGAAGTCACTTAGCCTAAAGCCTTCTCAGCTCACACATTCTGGTTAAAACTGCCTTGATGTGTGTTTACCTACACTCCAAGTAATATCAGACCTGAGAAATGTGCTCTGGTTGATTTTCAAAAACACTTGCTGATGCAATTTCTACGAAGTTCTAAGAAAACTTTTTTCCTATAATGAACGGTTTGTTTGTGTTTTTTATATTTTTCAAATTTTACTTTAAGTATAATTAACATAGAATGTTTATATTATTTCCAAGTGTACAATATAGTGTTTCAACACTTACATACAATATCCAATGCTTATCACAAGTGCAACTCCTTCATCCCTATCACCTGTTTCCCCCTTCCCCCCACACACCTCCCCTCTGGTTACCATCAGTTTGTCCTCTATATTTAAGAATCTGCTTCTTTTTTTCTTTTTTAAGATTTTATTTATTTATTTGACAGACAGAGATCACAGTAGGCAGAGAGGCGGGCAGAGAGAGAGAGGAGGAAGCAGGCTCCGTGCTGAGCAGAGACTCGATCAGAGCTCGATCCCATGACCCCGGGATCATGACCTGAGCCGAAGGCAGAGGCCTAACCCACTGAACCTCCCAGGCGCCCAAGAATCTGCTTCTTGATTTCTCTTTCTCTCCTTTCCTGTGAGAGGGTTTATTTAAAGCTAAGAAAATCTTCATCCAAATTCTATATCCTGAGCCATTGTCTCTTAATACCTTGCAAAGTTGATAAATGGATTATAAGAACATGGGTTAATTTTTCTAAAAATTTTGTGCCCTTGCTGTGTCTTTCACTCAGGTTGCCTAGCCCCCTTGCATATCCTAATTTTATTCATTGCTGAAAGCCTAACTAAATTCTTAGAATGTCAATAGGTATGCACAAATGACAGATATCACTCTACGTGTGTCAGTTTCTATATCCTGAGATCATTTTGTCTGAGAATATCTTCCATTCCTCAGTTCTTCAGTGACTGGAAAGAGAGCATGAATATATGGCAAGGTCACTGTCCTTTAATTTAACAAGGACATTTTACTGCCTATCCATTGTTGGTCTAATGAGTTCACTTTATAAAATCCTATTCCAAGATCTCATTCTTAAATAGATGACCCAAATATCTTACTTAATTGTTATTTCCCTCTTCAATAAAAAAAAAAAAACTTTCTTCAGATCCTTTAAATCATTTTATTTTGATGAAAAATGTATCCTTGATAAAGCATGCTTCATTAACTTATTAGCATAAAAAGTACCTTATTCCCTTCTTCTATTTAAATTCGAGTAAAAAGTAACTATAGCATTTCAGGGTTGGAAAACTAGTAAAGTACTGAGGCCACTATAATAAATAGGAAATTAGGAAGCTTGTCTGTACAGAGTCATGCAGGAAAGCCTGAACCTGAGGGAAAAAGAAGTCAAGGATGGAGCTCTAGAGTTTTGACATTTTTCTGTACAGAAATAATAGCAGAAATCATTAAAATGAGTTAGCTTTCTGAGTGAGAGCAAAGAAATAAAAATACCACTTACTCATGTATTAATTTATTCTTTATTTCCAATTGTCTTCAATTCATTTAAACCTATTATTACTTTTGTCTGTTTATACATATCAACCTTCCCCTGCTACTTAAAGCAGCCTGAAGTTTTGCACATGGTAGAAAAGTAACATTCTTTACAAAATATTTGTTATAGGACAAAATCCACTGAGAAGCTATGAAGACTTTAATAAGCACTCTCAAGTTTCCTCATTATTTTGAACTTCTGCTAAAATGCCCAAAGTGGGGGAGAGGGGAGATCCTATGTATTGAACACACACTCTGTGTAAGGCACTATCCAGCAATGGTGATATAATGAAGAACAAAACATGAAAACTCTGCCTTCATGAAACTTTTATTTTATCATGACAGGGATGAGTAGAGACATAAAGTAAGTAAACAACCACTTAACCTACATAGTGTCAAGGGTTGCCATGTGCTTTGAGGAAAAGTGAATTTGTGAAGGAGGATAAGGGAATGCTAGGCAGGAAGGCAGGCATTACAATTTGAACAAAGGGCAAAATGCTAGCTGCCCTGAGAAATGACAACTGCCCAGATGTGAAGGATGGTATTCCAGCACGACAGAAGGGCAGGCCCTGGCAGGGCAGATGACTGACATACTGGAAGAACAATGAGGATGGAAATAATAAATAAAGGGAAGTGAGGCAGGGAAGTCAGAAGGAAGGTGAAAAGGCAGATACTCCCATAGACCTTCAAGGACTTTGTAAGGACGTTGATTTTTCCTTTTTGTAAGATGGGAAGCCTTTAGAAGAGTATGAGCAAAGGAGGGATATGAGCTACCTTACAGTCCTTTTTTTTTTTTTTTATTTTAAAAATCTAGAAAGTTTTTCCAATTTCTTTATTTCTTATTTTTATTTTTTGTTACTTTTTTGGTTATTTTATTTTATTTTATTTTTTTCAGTGTTTCAAGATTCATTGTTTATGCACCACACCCAGTCCTCCATATAGTATGTGACCTCCATAATACCCACCACCAGGCCCACCCAACCCCCCCACTCCCCTCCCCTCCAAAACCCTCATTTGTTTCTCAGAGTCCATAGTCTCTCATGGTTCATCTTCCCCTCTGATTTCCCCCATCTCACTTCTCCTCTCCATCTCCTAATGTCCTCCATGTTATTCCTTATGCTCCATAAGTAAGTGAAACCATATGATACTTGACTCTCTCTGCTTGACTTATTTCACTCTGCATAATCTCTTCCAGTCCTGTCCATTTTGATACAAAAGTCAGCTATTCAACCTGCCTTCTGATGAAGGCAAATACTCCATCGTATATATGGACCATATCTTCTTTTTCTATTCGTCTGTTGAAGGGCATCTTGGTTCTTTCCACAGTTTGGTGACTGTGGCCATTGCTGTAAGAACACTGGGGTACAAATGGCCCTTCTTTTCACTACATCTGTATCTTTGGAGTAAATACCCAGTAGTGCAATTGCAGGGTCATAGGGAGCTACCTTATATTCTAAAAAGATATTTCTGTCTACTGTATCAAGTCTAAATTTACAGGGGTAAAAGTTGAGATGTAAGAGCTATTGTAATAATTCAGGCATGGTTCAGGGTAATTAGGGCAGGGTTACTCGTCAAGAGGAAGTAAAAGGATAACTAAAGGGATTTCTTGATAGGTCTTAGGAGGAGGATTGATATGAGAACCCAGTGAATAGAAAGGAATAGTAAAGTATTTGAGAACGTATTTAGCATAAAACTAAATACCGGTGGCCCATAGTCAGTATAAATCGTACTCATCTCATGAAAGTGGGTTAGAACATCATCTGTGTCTTAACTGGATCATGAATACCTTGAGTTTACAATAAATACTCCATAAACCTTAATATATTTGAATTTGACTTTGAAGTTGCAGCATATTAACATATAGATCCACCAGTCTTGTTGGCCAATTGTTCATTTTTGTCCTGCCCTATAATTATTCAAGCTTTATTTAACATTTTAAAATAATCTGTAAGTAGATCTTCTCATGAAAATGCTATTTGACATAAATCCTCATTAATAATTAGAATGTGTAGAGCTATAAATATACCAAATCAACAATAAAGGAGATGTTGTTAGTATGGAATATACACTATGGATGAAGATTTCTTTTTTGCTCTACTCTGTCATGAAATGATTTGGGGCAAAACTGTTAGAAAAAAAGTACTTGGAGCTTAATCGGTAATAAGAATCATTAGTATTTATCAACCATTTTAGTTGTCACTTAGAAAATATGTTGTACACATCTACCTTGGAGAGATATAATTTCAGCTATAGAGGGAGGGAGAGGTAAAAGGAGAGAAAGAAATTGAGGGGTCAGGGGTGGGGAGAAAGAAAAAAAGAGTGATTTTTCCAGACTGAGCATGTCCCTATATCCCTGGGCCCAAATGATTTTTGGATTACTCACTGTTTTTGATAATTTCTATCATTCAAAATCTCCACTGATGTCAGTAATGATGATTTTAGGAATATACCTATCCAAAAATTGAACAATATCTAGGGGTGCATGTAACTCAGGGATTAGCAACCTTTCCATGTCTATTTACCTGCATCCTATAGGAATGTGGGAAAAGAAGGGAGAAGAGTGGAAATTAAGAAAGGGATCAGGACAATATGGAAGATTCTCCAGTCAGAATTATCTCTTTCATGTTGCCCATTATAGAAATTCACTATGAACAAACAAGTATCTTTTTTAAAATGAAAACAATCCCTGACAAGACAAAGTACTGGGTTTGGGGTCAAATATGATCTGTTGTTGAAACCTGGCTCTGCCATTATATTACTCATGTGACCTTGGGAAAGTAGCTATTATTTATCAATTGATTTTTTTACAGAGACTTGCTCCCTTCAGTATAGTGGAAGAGACCTGCTGAGGTTGATTAACTGCAAATAGCTTCTCTCCCCCTAAACGATGCATTCTTTCCAAAAAAATACTGATCCTCATTCTTCCTCTTCTCTTCCCAGCATCATGCCCCCTCACCCAACACACACACACACACACACACACACACACACACACAAATACACACACCCCGAAGTAGTCTTTCCTGGGAGAGTTGTATCACTTTATTCACTTATTTCCAAAGAGAAATCTTTCATATCTTTATCTATTGATTTAATCAGCTAAATTTATTAAGGATACCCATCAGTATTATGCACCCTTAGGCTAAACCAGTATACAAAACAAACAGTGGTACCTGTCCTCATGGAGCTTATCTTTTAATAGGAGATGATAAACACATACATAATAAAGCATCACTTTCTATAGAATTGTAGAAGGTGATAAAGACTTTGAAAAAAAAAAGACTTTGAAAAAAATAAAGTGGAATCTAGTACTTGGAGGGTATTAATCATAAATTAATTAGTTATAAAAGGTCTCCTTGAGAAAGTGACATCTGAGTAGACTGGTAGAAAACAAAGGAGCTTAAGGAACAGCCAAGAAGCCAGTGTAACTAGGAAAGAAGGAGAAAGATGAAGGTAGAGACAGGGCTGAATTAGACCTGGGAGTGCCGGGATCATGAGTGCATGATCAGTCATATCCAGGGCCTTGTACCCAGAAAGGTCCTATGCTTGGGGTTGAATGTTCCATGGTCACCTTCTGGAAATTAATAATAATTGGTCTTTGAATTTGTTTTTTGTAGGTGTCCACTGATGGCACAATAGTGTTCTCCAGAGCATGGAGGCTCAGTACATTCACAATCTCACCTTCCACACTTTCCTTGACTAACTCTCCTGATCTCTCACACACTCAGGACCTGGTGGGGCCTGGATGGGGAGTGGAAAGGGTCTGGGTTAGTCTCCAAGCAGAGCATAGTGGTGGCCATCCAGTTCAGGGCTAGCAGTGTTATGTGGCTTCCTAGGTGAGTCAGCGGGGGATGCCTCACCCGTCCCCGATCCAGGTGCCTATGGTACCTTGGTCCAGAGTTGCAATACACTTAGCAGTTTTCTGCCAACCATATGTTGGAGCGATGGGCCTGTGGGAAGTGGACATGCCTAGCTGTATTCCCTGCTCCGTGCAAGAGCACAGCCTCTGGGTCCTACAGCTTTTGGGGAGGAGGGAAAGGAAACCCCACAACCAGTCAGTGTCCTACCACAATCAATAGTGAGGCTGGGCCTCTGGGCATCAGGGAGGACCTTTCCTTTCCTGAGGGAACACCACATTAAATAGCAATTTGAAAATGGCATGACAGGTCAAAGGAGACTATGAAAAGAAGAAAAAGTCTTCTATTTTAGTATTTTTTTAAAAGATTAAAAAAAAAAGATTTTAAAAATTTTTAAAAAGATTTGTTTATTTATTTATTTATTTATTTGAGAGGGAGAGAGAGCATGTAGAGAGAGGGAGAGGGGCAGAGAGACAGAATCTTCAAGCAGACTCCCTCCTGAATGTGGAGCCCCACATGGGGCTCACTCTAATCACCCATGAGATCATGACCCAAGCCTCAATCTCACGACGCATGAAATTATGACCTGAGCCGAAACCAAGAGTCAGACGCCCAAACAACTGAGTCACCCAGACACCTTTATATTTTAGTAATTTTTTTAAAAAAGATTTTATTTACTTATTTGACAAAGAGAGAGACAATGAGAAATGGAACACAAGCGGGGGAATGGCAGAGGGAGAAGCAGGCTTCCCTCTGAGCAGGGAGCTCTATGCAGGGCTTGATCCCAAGACCTTGGTATCATGAACTGAGCTGAAGGTAAATGCTTAACATCTGAGCCACCCACGTGCCCCCATATTTTAATACTTTTAATGGAACTTAGAAAAGCAGAAAAAGGGGCCCAGCATTTTCATTTTGTACTGAGTCCTGCAAACCATATAGGCAGTTCTATAGATAGGTAAGAGAGGACAGGTTATTTAGGATTGAATACACTTCTCATTTCAAAAATACTCCCTGCAAGTTTTAAAAAGAGTAGGGACATGGTATAATCTGCTTTATGTTTTAAAAAGCTTCTGCTATTGTTTTGAAAAAGCCCAGGAAGGGCTTAAGAGGTCATTTCCATCCCTAGGGAGAGATGATGGAAGTTCAGACCAGGTAGGAGTAGAAATGGTAAGCCGTGAGAATCAATGTAGGATTTGAAGATAGGGTTGAGATAATTTCCCAATGGATCGTGTAGGTCTCTGGGCTACACAGGTATATACAGTTTCCCAAACTCAGTGAGCTGGTACACTTATGATCTGTGTATTTTACTCTATGGAAATTACAGCTCGATAAAAGTCAAAATAAAAACAAAAGTACTGTGCAGAACAATTTTCATGATATGCTCTCCACATGGGAAGAAAATAAGGAAAAGAGGGGGTTTTCTTCTTTAGACAAATATTCTTCAGTATATTAAATAATAATTTTATTTCTGGGAAGTTGCACAAGATCCATTAGTAATGTTAACCTGTTTAGGATCTGGGTCAGTAAATGAGCAGGGAAAGTTAATTATTCTCTAAAGACTTTTAGAATTTCTAGATTTTTTTAACCATGTAGAATATTACCTAATAAACTGCTAACTAAATATATTTTAAATTATCCATTTGGGGGATATTTTAAAAAAGTTTCCACCATCCAGTGTTAAGGGAATAAAATATTTCCAAGCATTGTCAATACCAATAAAAGAATCCTCTGGTTTGGACTAGCACCAGGAATTAGCAATAATGTTCTCTGGTATTCTGAGTCCCTGAAATTCATAATTTCAAGCCATGACAAGAAAAAGGAAATATGCTTCCTTTTGCATGTCACTCTTGAAAAAGGAGGCAAAGAGGCCTTAATCAAGTATAATAAGACAGGAGAATCAGAAAGTTGCGTTATGTCTTTGGCAAAATCCAAACAGGGCAAATAAAAGAGTAATTTCCTAAAACTAATAGAAATTGAACAGAAAGAAATATAGGAATAGAGAACAATCACACCCATAGAAGAAAATAATCTGACCTAAGTTAACAAAAGCAAGCAGTATGTTCTAGTGCAGAGAACAACAGTACCATCTTCCCTGCTTGGATCCAGCACCTCCTCTCTCACCTCAGCCAACTGTGCAAATCTCCCTTATCACTCTGCCCCCACTCCTGCTTGCTGTGCCTAACTTCACCAAGACACCAAGAAACATTTTTAAACCATAAACCAATCCTTTAATTATCTTGCTTAAATCCCTTCCAAGGTGTTAACATGGTCAATGGTAGTCACACCATGTCTATCTACATTCCAGCTCTAGTTACCTTCTTTTTTATCTCCTTAGCACATTAGTCCTATTCATCTTTTTTCTTACCTCAGGATCTTTGCACAGGCTGTTCCCTAGGTATCTAGTGCTTTCCTTTTACAACGCTCTGCCTGGCTAACTCTCACTCATTCTTCTGTTCTCAATAAGTGTCGTTTCCTCAGAAAGGTCTTCTATGCTTTCTGATCTAAGCTAGTAGTCTTTGTTATAGTCTTCCCATTACTTTTACTTAATGATATTTATCATAATTTATAATTTTATAATTATTTAGTTTCTGTCCCCTAAGGATACAGTTGACACTATCAGTGCAAGAACTATGTGTGTTTCATTCATCATTATTCACCCAGCACCTGGATAAGTGTCTGACGTGGAGAAGAAGCTCAGTTAATAGTTCTTGAATGTGTTATTCTTTTTTTTTTTTCTGAAAGAATTATAACCTAGTAGTAACCTGTCCTCCTTCAAAAGTTCCCTTTATTTGATTTAGTGTTGTCCAGTGTGAGCCACATAGGTAATTTTTAAACATTGTAGTAGTCACAATTGAAAAATATGAAACAATAGAAGAATTAATTTATTTTAATAATAAGTTTTATTTAATCTAATATATCAACATATGGCTATTTTAACATGAAATCAGTAACAATTATTAATGAGAAAGCTTTTATTCATTCATTCATTCATTCATTTATTCATTTATTTGTTTATTTAGAGAACAAGTGAGCAGAGGGAGAGAGAATCCTAAACAGGCTCCATGAAGAGCCTGGACACTGTGCTCATTCTCACAACCCTGAGATCATGACCTTGAGCTGAAATCAAGAGTAGGACACTTAGCTACTGAGCCACCCAAGCACCAGGAGATAACTCAACATTTAAATTTTCGTAGTAAGTCTCTAAAATGTTGTGTCTGTTTGACACTTAAGAACATCTCAATTTGAACTAACCACATGTTAATGCTCAGAGCCTTTGCACCTAGTGACTACCGCATTGGACAGAGCGGGACATAGAATCTTGGGATGGAAAGTTTTGACTCCCATATCCCCATAGTCCCATGGGCTCATTTTCTGAACACGTGTTCTTCTTTACTTCTAGCTCCAAAGAGTCATCTCTTCTTTCATGCCAGTCATTGAATAAAATATTGGCCCTCAATGTGATGCGGCTTCTTTCTATTGAGCCTCGGGAAAGGAGAGTATGTGGGGGCAAAACCCTTTTCTATTTCTTCACTTTCCCATAAACCTCTCAGTTAACCTATGTCTATATGTACATCTTTACTTGAGAGGAAAATAATGGAAACTAGTAGGCTAAGGCTAGTTAATTGAATGTTTGAGTTGACCAAAGAAAATTACTCTTACAAAGGGGTAAATTCAATATTTGCTGACTATGAGTGCCTATTATCCCCATGTCATCTCTGGAAATTTAAGAGAGAAACACAGACAGAAAAGCAAATCCTTTAAAAAAAAAAAAAATCCTTCTTGAATGCTTAAGTTAGCCTATGTTCTCACTCTCCTGACATTGGCCTACTCTTGTCTCTAAGAGTACTTCCTTCTCAAAGTCCACAAGATATACTTCACTCTCCTTTAGAAAAATTACACTCCTACATATGAGTTTACAACAGCAGTTCTCAATAGAGAAAAAAAAATTCACTTAAGAGTATTTTTGAAATCAGTGGGAACATTTTTGGTTGTCCTATAACCGGCATTTGCTGGGAAGAAGCTGAAGATGCTGGATTTCCTGCAATGTATAGTATGAAAAGAATTGGAATAATTCAATTTTCTAGCAGATTTTCTAATGACCATCTGAATATTCATGTATATGTGTAGGTAAAAAAATTGTTTAATTAGAAAGAATTGACATTTTTAATTAAAAGAAGCAATACCATATTAAAAATGGTGACTGATTATATAAAACCAAAGAAAACAGTTTCTCAGCCTTGTTTTGGCATATAATAAAATTTTAAATGAAGTTTATATCAAGGATAGATAATCTCTGTCCCCTTTTTTTTCAATTATTTATTAAGTTTAGATTTCTGTCTCAGAAAAGGATAAAAGATTCAAGAACAAGAATTGTTCACTCAAACAGGTGGCTGGAGTTGGGTAGAGGGTAGGAAAGACCCAAGCTGGTTAATTTTTGTATCATGCATACACACACACACACACACACACACACACGATTTATGAATTAAAATTACTCTCTATGTTTTCACCTAACTATTCTCTGGCACTAGGTGAACATACATGAAATCTCTCTGTTGCCTTTGTGTGATTTGAAGCAATTATAAATAAATATAAAATGTATTTGACACATGACTACAATCTTCCTACTGATATCGATGGATGACAAGTGTTTTTAGTACAAGAAATTTTAAGTGCTTTGTCGTAGCAAAACACCTTTTTGTAGAACACTGCTCACCCCTGAAATATCCTACTATTAAAAGGAAGACCAAATTCACTTGCTAATTCACTGGAGGTCAACAGATTGGGGTAGGGAAGGCATCAAAAAAGAAAAAAAAAAAGAAGCATATGGGAACTAAGTAAGCCATTTCTCTGATTTCACCCACCAGGCAGAGGCAAGAAAGAAGCCTAATATTTTGAATTTCATCACAGTCCATTCTGCTCCAGATCACCGTGACCTATTTAAACTAGAAAGTACGTATCTAATGACTAATACAGCTGACTGGCTTCTCTGGCTTTCTGCGTACCGGTTTCAGAGCACGGAGACAATGGCAATGTCACCTGTGTGTTTTAGGCTTCTGTTGCACATTGTGCTACTGAGAGGGCAGGGACTGGCAATTGAAAAGAAGGACATAAAGCAGCAGGACTTCAATGTTTCCACTCCACAGAGCCTGCCAGCCATATGGTTCTCCCCGTGCCCAGGAGGGCACACATGCGTGCATACACTAGCACATTTATTTCATGGGACTTCATTATTTCATTTTATTTCTGTTTATATGTATTAACAGAATCTAAGTTGTCTATAACCTTTCACATTTATTAAAATTATTATAGAAAATATTGAGAAATATTAATTAAGAAAAACAGTGGAGTTTTTTGTTTGTTTTAAAAATTGGGTCTAAATTAACAATGAAAAGACAGATAACTCATGTGAGCCAGAAAAACAGACCATGAAGACAGTCCTGGGATCATGGAAGCTTTGATGGTTAAGATTACAAAGGGGCTAAATATAAATTTCTGGGAGCAAGAATTTCCTGTCCCTTTCTAGGTCCTTCTAACTGGACTAAGAATTAAATTGACATGAGATAGATTAGCAGGAGAAAAGCAGACTTAATTTCATACATACGGAGAATCTACGTAGACATGGAAATCTCAAAGAGAGTTGGGAAAAATGAATATATATATATATATATATATATATATGTCATCCTGAATGAAGAAGGGGGTAGGGGTCTGGGACTTCAAAGGGAAGAAATGTGATTCACAGGGTAATACGAAGAACAGATGTTTGCTAATTAAGTAGATGTTTGCCCTGCCATACAGATGGGTCACTCAGATAAAATTTATCTCCGCTATTAACCCTTATTCTGGAAAGGATCACCAATTTAGATTCTTTTATGTACTTAAGAGAGCAGTATTTTCTAAGAAATAGAAAGAGAAAGCAGAAGTTTCTCTTAAGCCTGCAGGGTTTCAGCTGTCTTCAGCTCAGAATAACTTTCTTACTAAAATCGCCCAGTTTAGGGTGGCCTGCCCTTGTCCCCTATAATATCATCTAACTAAGGCTCTCTTCCAATGGCCAAAAAACATGAAGCTTTCTAAGAAGTCAAAAGACTTGCCTGAGATATGCAGGACCCTGAGGAGGGATACTGGTGGGACAGGAACTGATCATGCTAATCCCACCCCAAGCGCCATGCAACCTACCAGAAGATACATGGATACTCAAAGGAACAATTAAAGTTTAGGAGAAAGAAATAGACGACAAAAGGGAAGAGTTGAGAATATAGTGTATATTTCCTGTTTATGTGATATGTGGGTGATTTTTCATTGTGGCAGATAAAGTGGGTTTATTTAAGCCCCCTAATATTAATGCTTTAACAATCTGTATTTAAAATAATGTGATACGATAATAAAGTGTTTCAAGACTATTTAGGAAATTTTCAGAATACTCACATTTGTAAAAGAACAGCTCATTTTGTGTCATGCTTAGCTCGCTTAGATCACAATGTTTGCAATTCTATTAATAAATAATGGTTCAGTGTTTTGAATGTAATATACTCTTTATTGGGGTTATTTTTTGGAAGAATTGTTCCAATTTGCTGTATCTACCTCACTGCTCTTTCTGAAAGGAATATGAGAATACATAAACATACATAGGAATATGAGAAGATAGTATATAAACATAAGGTATCCACTGTTCCATCTCCAGTTTTATTGAACATTTGGCTAAATAACAATATGTCATCCCTATTTGCAAAAGAAAATCCTGCTTTCATAAGTTTGTAAAATTCATATTGATCTAAAAATGCCTTTATAATAACAATACTATATATACTATAAATATGCTATATATGCACATATCTCCAAATAGAACAAAAGCAGCTTTTAAATGTGTAAATTCTATACCTTTAAGACTCCCAAATGCTGGCACTTAGTATATAACTTCTTGAAAATTCCTGATGTGCCTTGGTATCCAAAGTTTCTAAAGGACTGCATCTTTATAATCTAAAATAATAATTCAATCTGGAAGTGTCCAGGAAATACATTCTTTGATATTATTTCTTTAAGAACTATTAAACAACCTTCTGAGTTTCATGGGTTAGCAATATATTTTTTTCATATTTCTATTTATATGAAAATCTGAGAACAAATCCCCACTTACATTTACTATAAGTCATACTCCTTGTTCATCTGGGAGGCATGGAATATAGCAGAACATATGTTCAGATTTTCACAGGAAAAAGGAAATTGTAAAAATGGTGATCAAACTATAAAAATGTAGCTAAAAAAAACCTTTTCTGAATTACACTTTCACAGACAGACTAGTTGTTTGGGTGGTGGTAGGGAGGTCATTTTATTTTGTATCTTTAGAAAAAAGTAACCTGTTTTAAGTAATTGTTTCCCTCTTCCTCTATACAGCTAAAACTCAAGAAATGAGTTGTGAATATATTAACAAATTTTTGTGATAAAAAGTAGGTTGGATATATAGATATCTATATATCTATATGCATTATATATATATATATATATATATATATATATATATATATATTCTCTGTTAAACCAACAGTAGGTTGACTTAGAAAAAGAAATGTTGGGCAAGGAAAGTAACTGTCTAATTAAGGATCTGAACTCAAGAGACAACTTCTCCTGGCCCCCACCCACCAGACAGGGATTTTCTGGGACCATTTTAGAGAGCACTTCCCTCTCCCTTAATTGAAACACAGTCAAAGCCACATGACCTACGAACCCCCACAATATGACATTGTCCTTCTTGGCTTGAGCTTTTTATTGTATAGTTTCATAATAAGTTGAAATGTTTATCGATGAAATCAGACCTCACATATTTATTGTCCTCCATCTGGCCCCAGCAAAGCTGTTACATTAAATCACTGATTCTTGTTGGTTTTTTGTCCTGAAAACTTCCCACTCTTTTCCATTCCCTTACATCCTTTCCTTGCAAGCTCATTGAAGATCCTCATTATTTCCCAGCCTGAGCAAGTGCAAGTACAAGGCAGTCTCTTAAATGGCTTAGCTGTCTCCAGTCTCACCTGCATCCATCCATTTTCCCTGGGACTACATTCCTATAATGCAAATTAAGGATAAATCTCTCCTACTTGAAATTCTTCACTTTCTCCATTCTCTGTGAATAACATTTTAACTCTTTTGTGTGGCGTTCAGGTTTTTTCAGAAATAACCCAAGTTTATTTCTCCTGCATGCTTGTCACTTCTCAAGTTTCTCCAATTCTTGAGTCCAGAAAATC
Organism: Enhydra lutris kenyoni; assembly: GCF_002288905.1. Taxonomy (NCBI): domain Eukaryota; kingdom Metazoa; phylum Chordata; class Mammalia; order Carnivora; family Mustelidae; genus Enhydra; species Enhydra lutris. The sequence continues at coordinate 1,245,423 of NW_019154142.1, read as the reverse complement.
TAATAAGAAGTCCTCAAATTGTCACTCTTTCATTTTTGTCCTTTTGGGGGCAATTTTTTCCTCCGCTTGCCTTCTTCTTAGCCTAGTTGCCTCAAACTAAGTGAAGTCTTCCTGGTTCTCTGAACCCTAATTTGGGTTGACATCTTTGCTTTGTGTCCTCAAAGCACTCTGGGATTTGTTTATATCTAGTAACCTTTTATGTATTAAATTTTCTATTTTAAAGGCTAAGAGCAGGCTGTCCTAAAATGCACAACCTTGGCAGGTAGGTTATTTCAAGCTGAAAACAATCAAGGCCCAAAGAATAAGGAAGAAACTTTGATCCTTTCCCTTCAAAACTGAGTAGAATTTAGATAGAGGACCTGCTTCAGAAAGAGAGCTATCACTAGAGATAACTACATTATAATATGAACCAGGTATAGTGGACAAGGAGGAACCTAGCAAGGCCCCTTTCATCATTGTTCTCTAAGTCACATTGTTTCTGAATGGCCCAACAAACATTTCATTACCAAACATTTACACATTCACATACATACACATTCCTGTGAATTTTATTCTTTCCTTTCAAAGTCCCTTCCAACCTTTGAGATTTCCCATGTTTGCCAGTGAGCTGCAAGTTACAGCACCATCACGCTGAAGTCCACTAATTTTTTTGTTTCACTGAGTTTAAGAAAACTTCTTGACTTTCAAGCCTGAAAGAAGTGCTTATGCTCAAGCCAATTTACTTTATTTATTATAGGTTATATCTTAGTTTCATCTCCAATCTCTATGTCTTTCATAGCCTTATTTAAAAAAAAAAAAAAAAGACATTGCTGAAGTTACCTTGAGATTTTGAAAAAAAGGTGTGACTCTAAAAGTTATAGTCCAATATAGGTAAAGATTTGAAACAATAGCTTCTCCTTAGTATAACTTACTGGATTTATTTATTTATTTTTATGATACCCAGCGCAGCCACAGGCTATCTAGAGGGTGGAGTGGCTATTTCTTGTCTGGCTTCAGTGGAAATCATGGCTCTCCCTGTCCTGTGTCCATTCTCATTTAGGTTTTTCCTAGGTTCTACTGAGGTCCCAGATTCTCAGGGGAGAGACGTGTCCTCAAAAAGCCATCCTTGTCACAAAAGAGCTGAGTAATGAGCTGATAGCAATGTACTAGACTCAGTCTTCAGTCTGGATTATGTGCAAACACTACTCCAGCTGGCCTGAGGCCAAAGGCCATACTTGATTCCCAGTCCAAATCACCCTTCATAATGTCCACCTAACTGAGTGGTTCTTTAAGTGGCCCCCAAACCAGCACCATCACTATCAGTAGTGAACTTTTTCAAAATGCAAATTTTGGATATTCTCCCAGACTGTTGAATCAGAACTTTGGGTTCCAGCAATTTATGTCTTAAAAGTCCTTTTGAATGATTCTACATGCTAAAATTTGAAAACCACTGATATAACTTTAGTACTCTTAAAATTAGGTACTGAGAATGAGTAAAACAAGAACTAGCACAGAGTTATTTTACCTGAGGGACACCGTTGCTTGTAGAACTTCCTTTCCTATGCCAGTTACCTGAAGAGTTCCTATCTACGTGCTTTTGATGTACAAAATCGCTTTTTTTAAAGCTTTAATTTAGGTTTTTGTCCTTCTTAAGCTTGTGATGCATTTCTATCTTTTCTTAGAAATAATCAGAATTTTACTAAACTAATCTATAACATGAGAGAGTAATTTGGGTGTTTAAACTCTTCAATTTTGATATTAAAGTGAGAAGTTGAAGGCTTTGTCAACCCTAGGGTACATGGAGCTTCTCAAAGGGCTAACCCAGGCTTCTCATAGGGTTGTTCTTAGTCAACAAACCCGAAGCATCAGAATCACTTGAGGCAATAAGAAGAATATCAGTTTCTTTACTATACAGGAAAACTACTTCTACTTCAAAGTTTGAAGGTTAAGCTACAAAATCTTTATCATGAATATACTCTTGCTCTAATTCTCATGCCTACTAAAGTTGGAGGTTGTTTGACCAGAGAAATAATTGGGAATTCAGACAGTTGTGGTCAACTTACAAAACAGCATTCTCAGGATTGCTTGGTGCAAAAACTGACAAATTAATCTGTATAATTGTCTGAAACAGAAAATATTCGCACTTTCATGAGCTTAAAATATCTTTTTTTTCCTTATCCTGAGATTTCACCTTCAAAGAAATTGTATGCAGTGTCTCATTAGAGTCAGCCAGGTATACAAAAGTGAAAAACATGACTCAAGATTACAAAGATGTAGGAGTTGAAACAACTGCCACCCGGAGTTCTTGTATTCACAGGTACATCATGTGCATACACCAGTGTATTAAAAGACCTCAATTTACACCTGTTTCTGACATGCTCAGTGATAAGTCCTTTATATATCTGTACCTGTGAAAGCTTGAGGTTAGGTGTTCAGAGTCTTAATTAATTACACGCAAGCAGTAAATTATGGGATAGAGAAGAAAATAACAAAAAATATGTGCTGTTTGGAGATTTTAAAAAACTATAAATGCCCAACATTTAACCTAATTATACTCAGTACTAGAGCAAAAGATAAATAACTATTAGTGAGTATTCTATGTAAATAGAGGTGTTTTTCTTTTATATTGCCAAAAAGTTCTTGGCCAAACAGCCCATTCAAAACATGTTAGTCTAGATACCTCGGCCTTATAAATGTCTCAACATAAATATTTTATTTTTTAAAAGATTTTATTTATTTATTTGACAGAGAGAGAGAGATCACAAGTAGGCAGAGAAGCAGGCAGAGAGAGGCGGGGGGAAGCAGGTTCCCTGCTGAGCAGAGAGCTCGATGTGGGGCTCGATCCCAGGACCCGGAGATCATGACCTGAGCCGAAGGCAGAGGCTTAACCCATTGAGCCACCCAGGCACGCCTCAACATAAATATTTTAAAAACAAAATGTTTTAGATATAGTATTTCCAAAATCTTTTAATAGTTATTTATCACATTTAACAGATAATTCTGAACATAGATATGTAGATACACATTTGCTTTTGCTTATTGACTTAACAATCATCATGAATGCAACAATATCATGCAGAGAGAAACAGAGTGACCCAACTCAGTATCTTCTGAGGAATAAAAAACCATCTGCCTCTAAACCACATAGTTCTACCTTGCTGACACTTCTTCTGTCTGCCAATCTGTATAGTATAACTCAATATGTATAAAAGTAACTGTAGTCTTGAGTATTTTACTGACAAATAATAGTAATAGTAAATTTTTTTTTAAAAACTACTATTTTACTGTTTTACTAAAATACTAGTATTTTACTAGTAAAACTGCTAATAACCTTGGTATTAACCCTACCATTTTCCTTCTTTCTTTCTATAGGTGTGTATACATAATTGTGTGTGTGTGTGTGTGTGTGTGTGTGACTGCGTGGTGTGTGTGTGTGTGTGTGTGTGAGAGAGAGAGAGAGAGAAAGAGAGAGAGAGAGAAGAGGAGCAGCTGTGGTAGTTGTAGTTATTTCCCCAGCTTTACGGGTTGCCATTTTGGCTGGCAGCAGCCTTGTCTTACTGTGCAAAGTTTTCACTCTAAAAGCCTTATTAGAATTACATGTAAGGTAGAACAATGGTTCTCTCATAGTCCTGGTTTTGAGATTTTGAAAAACGTAAAGAATATCAATAGCTAACATTTATTTACAGCTTTCTGTGTGCCTGGGATAGTTTTATGGTCTTTATAGATGGTATTATATTTAAACCATATACAAGTATCCTACAATCTTATAAACCCTTTTCTACAGATGAATCAATCGAAGTTTTAAGAGCTAATGAACATAGATTTGAAATATAAGCCTGGGTTGTTTGACTCAGGTTCTGGGCTTCTACCTTCTAAGTTTTACCACGCCACTTCCCCAGAGACCTATGGTTTGCATGAGAGTGTTTCAAATGTAAGTGATTCTCTTAATCAGCAAGTTTTGAAAACAAGAAAAAGGATTTTAAGTAAGGTCTTGAAAGGGCTTCTCCTGACTCAAAATTATGCGCTTTAGTGCATTTTCAAAACCCAACATTTCTTTTTGGTTTTTTGGGTTTTTTTTTCCCTGCTTATGCCCAAATAGATATGAACCAGAATAAAAGTGTTGCACAAATCCTTTGGGCATCCAAATTCTTTTCTCTAAAAGCAAGTAGATTAAAATACAAACGTGCAGTAAGTAGTCAGGACACCATTCTCTTAACAAGCAGATTCAAGAAAGTGCACAGGAAGTATGCCCAAAGGGTTAAAAGGTTATGTGTCCACATGTGCACACGTATACACATACACACACACACACAATCAAAATCATGTCTGTACCAATAAAATTCTTAGAAAATCACTACCAAAGGATATGACAAGAAAAGAGACCACCCCAAAGGGGAAAAGTTAGAGCTTTGCCCACTTTACCTTAATTGTTGATGTTTTGAGGTCTTGGCAGGATGAGGACATTAGTATCCTCTCCTTAACATCAGCTACCAGATCGTCTTTTCTCTCTACTCAACAGAGCCTGTATTTTCCTCTCTGGCACTCACTCACTGAGAGCTCGTCAAAGACCATGTGCCTCTGGGATGGTTTTGCCCACAGGATGCTCTGTAGTAGTAGCTCATGTAGCCCCGAAACAAATAAGGATGATGGGCTGACATCCATATAGATAGTTTGGATGCACTGCGGTCAAGTTTAGAGAAAGTTTAATTCAATTTGCATCCCTCTATAGTGTAACTATAACAAGATATGTTGGTTTTTTTCCTTAAAAATCTTTAGGATTCTTGGGGCGCCTGGGTGGCTCAGTGGGTTAAAGCCTCTGCCTTCAGCTCAGGTCATGATCCCGGAGTCCTGGGATCGAGCCCCACATCGGGCTATCTGCTCAGCAGGGAGCCTGCTTCCCTTCCTCTCTCTCTGCCTGCCTCTCTGCCTACTTGTGATCTCTCTCTCTGTCAAATAAAAAAAAAAAAAATATTAAAAAAAAAACTTTAGGATTCTTTCCATTTAGCTAAGGCTATTTCAAGATTACATTCAAGATTACATTATGCATTTTTTTAAATTTTTTAATTATTCAAAATGGTTTCAAAGTCAGTGAACCGTGATGGAGTTTGCAAAATAAGGCATATTCTTCCTATTCTACTATTTTGGATTTTTTCACTCACCAATCTTAATGATCTGAAGGAATTCTACATAAGAAAATAAGAAAGCAATAAAGAGGTGCCTTAAAAAATAACTGCATTTGCAATTTGGAAGTGATAGAGGTTATAATACAACCACAAAACAAATATAGGGAATTAAGAAACAAGAGCAAGTATTTATGAAAAGGAATCAAAAGGAGGGCATTTGTTGTGATGAGCACCAGGTGATACATGGAATTGTTGTATCGCTGTATTGTGCACCTGAAACTAATATAATACTGTATGTTAACTAACTGGAATTAAAATAAGAACTTCAAAAGAAAAAAAGAAAGAAGAAGAAGAAGGGTAAAAAATGTTTTTAAGAAGGAATCAAATGAATATTTAGATATAAAAATATAACTGTTAATATAAATTTTCAATAGAGGACTTTTATCTATAACAATATTTTAGGCTTGCTATTTAGAGAAGTTCTTGCTGATTCAGGACAGCAAAAATGCTGGATAATGTTTGAAAATATTTTTTAAAACATGGCTGATCAAATAGTAGTAAAAAACACAATGCTAAACCAGAATTCAGATAGCTCAGATCCAGTGGGAGTCAGTAAACACTAGAGTTAGAATTTGATAATCTGTGTTTACTTAGAGCTTGGGTTTTAACTAAAAACATACAAATATGGGGAGCGGGAGGTAGTCTGGGGTTTGAACAAGATTAAAGAAGATCAGGGACACAGGGAATAAAGACAGAAGCCCCAAGCTATCAGGTTTCTTGGTGAACTGGGGAAAAAATGTGTCTTGTAGGAAAGCCTTGCACACTAACTTGTTTCAGCCATGTCACTAGGTATAAAAGGGAAAAAAGAAAACTATTAAAAATTTTTAATTATAAAACCCGACCCAGACCCAGTGGAAATTGAAAATTAAAAAAAAAAAAAAACAGACAATTATAACATGATCTGGAGTTACTAATGTCCATATATATGGAAAAAAAAGATGAAACACACTCCTCAAATATTTCCTCTGGAAATGAGTACACACACACACACACACACACACACACACAGACTCGCACACACACACCAGAGGAGAAAAGCCATATTAAAGAAAGTCCTAAGAAATAATAAAATCCAAAATGAGATGTACTCAGAGTAAAAACAATAAAATATCTGGTAAGCAAAATGTCTTATAAGCAAAATACACATTATGTTTAAGGTTGTGAAAAATATTAAATATATGTTGAAAAATGAAGTTTTTTTTTTTTTTAAAGATTTTATTTATTTGAGAAAGAGACAATGAGAGAGAGCATGAGTGAGGAGAAGGTCAGAGGGAGAAGCAGACTCCCCGTGGAGCTGGGAGCCCGATGCGGGACTCGATCCGGTAACTCCGGGATCATGACCTGAGCCGAAGGCAGTCGTACAACCAACTGAGCCACCCAGGCGTCCCAAAGATGAAGTTTTTTTTAAGTTTAAATGGAACTTCTAGATATATAAAATGTGGTAATTAACAATTCAATAAACATACTAAAAGAGCAGATTAAAAAGAAACTTAAATGTTTTGATACATTATAAGATATATTTGATGAAATACTCAGAATACAGACCAGATAGACCGTGTAATCAGGAACATGAAAGTGATATTACAAGTCATGAAGCATATGTGAGGAAAACCAATATATGAAAGATCAGAATGTTAGAAGAAGAGACTAGGACATGGAGAAGAGATAATATTTGAAAAAAAAAAAAAACTTATAAGTTTAACAAAAGACAAAAAAGCCCAGTGGATATCAACACAACAAATAAAAAGAGATTCATGCCTAGAGACATATCAGAGAATACTTTGAAATCTGCCAGAAAGAATAGAGAACTGCAAGTGAATCACCATTAAACCAACAGCTGACTTCTCAGCAGCAACAAAGAAACCAGAGAGGGATGATTATTCTTTTTTTTTTTTAAATATTTTATTTATTTATTTAACAGAGAGAAAGAGAGATCACAAGTAGGCAGAGAGAAAGGCAGAGAGAAAGGGGGAAGCAGGCTCCCCGCTGAGCAGACAGCCCGATGTGGGGTTCAATCCCAGGACCCTGAGACCATGACCTGAGCCGAAGGCAGAGGCTTAACCCACTGAGCCACCCAGGCACCCCAGGAATGATTATTCTTAAAGTACCACAAAAAAAAAAAAAAAAAAAAAAAAAAAAAGAAGTGTTGACTAGAACAATTTGTGCCCCCAAAAGTGTATTTGAAGAGAAATTATTGATTAAAAACTTTATAGATAAATAAAATTAATAGTTTACCTCAAACAAACTCCCATTAAAGGGACTTAAGAGGTATTTGTAGTCACATATGAAAACGAGGGAAAATATCCCCGCATGGAAAATCTGAGATCCAATAATGTAATGGTGAGCAAACTAAAGATGAAAATATTTTTAGACCTAAAAGGTCTTTATGAAAGAATAACAGTTGTTTTTATGAGATTTAAAACACGGGCGGAACCATAATACCAAACAGTAAATATGCAAGCTGTCAAGAGTTGATCTAAGACAAATAATTCTAAAATCCTTGTATTGTTTGTGGATGTGAGTAGATTGGTAGGATGTTTGATTCATGTTGTGAGTTTTAAATATGTACTTTACAATTTCAAAGATAAACACTAATCGAACTCATATAAATATGTACTTCTAAACCAATAGATGGGGGAAAAATGAAAATAGTAAACAAACATGTGAATTCAAAATATAAAAGCAAAATCAGGAAAAAAGAAAAAGAAGCATAGAAAAAGTTAAGCTATAATAGTTGGGAATTCAAAATCCCTTTAAAATAATCTTTGTCAATTCAAATTATTTTAGAATAGGTAGGGCATATGGCATAAAATGCAAAAGGTATCAAACACAATAAAAGTCTTTATTCTCCGGTCACCAGACATTTAGAGGCAACTATTGTTACTACTTCATATGTTCTTCAGATCTGTTTGTATTCTTGTTTTTACAGTAACAGTAGCATAACCTAATTTGCTTTTGTACCTTATTTTTATTTTTATTTTTTGAGTCAGAATATCTCTGAAATATGTCTCTGTTAGTGCTCATGGAACAACTGCATAGTATTCAGTTTTATGTATGCACCAAGAATTATTTTTAACCAATTTCCAATATTTATGGGTACTTGTGATGTGCTTAAACTTCTATAAAAAATATCACAATTAATATTAACTATTATGTATGTCTCTTTTCACATCCTATCTGTAATATGAATATCTAGAATTGGAATGGTTGAGTCAAAAGGTACATACATGTTTAACTTGAATAAATAAGGTCACATTTCCTTCACAATGTTGTAGTAATTTGCTTTCCCACCAGCATTAAATAAAAATTCCTATCCCCCTACCTTCCTCTTAAAATCAGTGCATCATCAAACATTCTTACCTCTGCCAACCTGATAGTCAAAAATTGGGGTCTCCCTATGTTAGCTATACTTCTTTTATTAAAAACATTCTTGACATCATAATAGACCATTGATGTTTCCTTTTCTTTTTTTTTATATGTCTTATCCAAGTTTTAATTGAGTCATAGTATTATCTAATTGATTTCTAAGAACTCTTTCTACATTAAGGGAATTCTCTCTCTTTCTGTAATATGAGTTACAGATAACTTACCTATTGGTCATTTGTGTTTTGATTTTTGTTTATGGTATTTTCTTTTACATTTTATCAGATTTAAAATATCACCTGGTAATATTTATCAGTATATTTTTATGAATCTTTAGTTTTATGTTCTATCTAAAAATTGTTTTCAACTTTAAGATTATATAAAATATTGTGTTTATTTTCATAAAATTTTTTAGCGTTAAAATAAAGAATTATTACAAATGTGTTATCTTACTAACAATGAGACAGGAACTATGGAAGTTATTTAGTGCTAGTTATTAATATTTTCAGTTCTCTCTAGAGGCACAGACTAGAATTGTATTCCCTCCTTCTTTGAATTCAGATATAGTAATAGTACGTGCTTTGTTCAAAAAAATGTGAAAAGTGTCATACATCCCTTCCAGGTAGAAGTTTTAAGAGTCAGTGTATAGTTCAATATGATCTCTTTTTCTTCTGCTAGATTGTTTTATTTCTCCACAGAGAGAAGCTGTTTGGATAGCTTAGGTCCTAGAGTGGGAGTGAGTTTACAATAGAGGAGAGATCTCCATTCAAACCACAATAAACCTGTAATATGAATAAAAAATAAACTTGTTATTTTTAGACATTGACATTTGTGGTTTTTTTGTTACCACAGCATAACTCAACCAATCTCACTGAATATAACAACTGGTATATAGAAGTGGAGAACGCATTCCACCACTCCCAAAACCATTTAGAGATGTGGCAGTGGTTATATGGGCTTGGAAGTGACCACCATGGAAACTGTATCAGAGACTGGGGACATGATGAACAATGATACGGTTTGATAAAACACTTAGCGATATTGTTGCTTTTGGAAGCAGATCATGCATCCAATGAACTTTCAGTCCTATGGCAAGACATTGATTAACTAAATGTTTCACTGTGCCTTCTTTATTGTTGATTACATTTGGCAAAATTTGCAAGAATGAGCTGAGATTTAAAAAAAAATTAATGTGCTATGTTCAGATCAAATGGATTTGATTTTCTTACAAGTGCTCAGAATTATTTCCTGTATAATAAATAAATAGTTTCGTATAAAAAAAATTAAAACAGCAAGTTTGCAATCGATAATGAAAGTGAATAGAGTTTACAACTCAGGGACTTGTAAGTTTTAAACTAGCAATTCCTCAACCTCCAAAAGTATAAGTTAAATGTGAGAAATATTTTAAGAAAAGTCAAATTAAGTCTTGTCATGGAGATTTAGCTGTCAATCTCACTGTTAAAACTCTGAGTGAATATAAGTATGTGGAAGTAAAGGTGTGGCAGAAAGTAAATTCATTCATTTGGATAAATGTCTAAAGGAAATGAGATATAGGCTCTCCCCTTCAAATAAGGTAAGTGTAAAACACCCCAGTTCATTTAAGACAGAAAGTCATGAGATTGAAGTCTGTGGGTATATCTGTTGGCATATAGAATTAGCTAGTGCCACATAAATAAGAATCTTATTAACTTTTTAGGAATATTCCATTGCTAAAGCAACTTCAAGTGTGTGGGGGAAAGCATCCTCAATTGTTAGATATCACTGGTCCTCCGCCATCTACCAGGCAGACAGAGAATTCTGCTCAGTCTACAAGGAGGGTACATTCCCAATGCCCACTATAGGTGTGTTCTAGAAGACAGTGAAAAAGGAAGAATCTCACTGCAAGCAAAGCCAGGGACAGAGGAAAACAAGAGAGAAAGCCATTCCTTCCAAGAAGTGAAATCAAGACCCAAACATAGAATAAAATATCCTTCAGAATATCTTCTTTGCAGTTTCAGAAACTCCTAAATAATTGCCAGTGTCTGCTGTGTCTCTCAAAGTTGTCTCTTTCCAAACAAGAACGTTTATTGTCATTATCATATCCCTGTTTCATCATTAGACATCGGGTATATGTGACAGACAACTTGCCTTTTTCATCTATGGGGGGAACCTGTGAACTAAACTGAACTAAATTTCATAGGTACCACCCCCAGAGCTTCTATAGTGACTGCAGGGCATGTTTTCATCAGTTCAAACTGTTATCCCAGAACACCATACATTGGATGACATATAAACAACAGATTTCATTTCTCACAATCCTGGAGGCTGGGAAATCCAAGATCAAATCATCAGCAAACTCAATGTCTGGTAAGAACCTGCTTTCCAGTTCATAGATAACTATGTTCTTGTTGTATCCTCTCATGGCTAAAAGGGAGAATTCTGGTTTCTTTAGCCCCTTAGAAGGGCACTAATCCTATTCCTTAACATTCCATTCTCACGACCTAATTACCTCTCAAAGACCCACCTCCTAACACCATTATTTTGGGTGTTAGGATCTGAATTTTGTTAGGATTCTGAATTTTGGATTCTGAATTTTGAGGGGATTCTGAATTTTGGATTCTGAATTTTGAGGGGATGGAAACATCCAGTCTGTAGCAGGGCATAATCCAGAGTTCCTGAACTTTCCAGCTGATGACATTACTAGGAGGTGCTCTTGGGTAGTTGCATTTGGCAGTGTGGATGAAGATGGTTGAGAAGAAAGATAAGGAAGAAGTTAAGGTGTTTTTCCCAAAATCTTTACAGTTTTCCACTTCCAAACACATGTAGGGTTATATTTTGTTATTCTCTACCTTGAAAGCAAGTGCATATACAAGGCTCAAGACATGAGAATAAAGGTGATGATTTGTCACTTTGCTCAGAAGCTTAAAGAATTAAGGCATGATATGCCATCTTCTTTTTATCCTGCAGCTTTCTGGCAATTTTGGAAGCATGAAGTAAGAGCCTCATTGAGCTGAGTACCTGAAATATGAGAATATGATGTAGAGCAGTGTCCCCATCTAACCGACAATGCACATGTAGCTTAAAAAAAAAAAATCTTCCTTTTGATTTTTTAAGTCACTGATATGTGGCGATTGTTTAATAGTGCAACAGGTCTTAGCTGTTCCTGACTTGTTTTTCATTGATGGCAGAAGGGCACCATACTATTTACAGATAATTTACTTTTTCCTCTTTTGTTTATCACATATTACATTCCTGAAAATATCTGATCTTGTTTCTAAATTTTCTATTCTATTCCATTAATGTATTATTCATTGAAAACTACATTATTTAAATTATTGTAGCTCTGTGAATTTTAATATCTAAAATAATAGCCTACCATCATTACTCTTTGTTTTCAAAATTTGCCTGGTTTTTGTTGCTTGCTTTTTTTTCCACATGAAGTGTACAGTTTGTTTTATTAAAAACAACAACAACAAAAGCCCTGGGTGTATTTTTGTTTGTGTATTAACTGATGAGTTTATTATCATTCTTATATTAGCTACCATTTTTGCTTTGTGATTATTGTTAAGTATAAAATTATAACTATTTTGTAGATTGTTCCAGTTATTTTGAAGATGATTCATATGTATACAGGGTATTTATAACAACTATTCCAACAGAATATATGTATTAAGATGGGTACTATGATTTAATCATTATGGTGTTTTAGTAAAAATTGTGTCATTTTTCCACAAAGCATTTACAAAATTCTCATTCTATGGAAGTCCCAACATACAACAGAATATGACTAATCAAGGGAGAAAGCCTTGTGCTAACACACATTTAAAAAAAGCTATTCACTTCCTAGCTTAATGGTCAAGAGAGAAGACTGTAGAGCTAGATTACCTGGATTCTAATCTAAGTTCTGTTATTTACTACCTTGTAACTTCAGGCAAGTTATTGCACTTACCTGTATCTCAATTTCTTCATATATAAATAACACTAATTCTGGAAAAAAAAAAAAAAGACCCACACAACTCACAATAACGCATAACCTTATAAAAACTTAGTTCACCAGAATTAAAGAAAAATAAACATAAAATCTTTTAGAAAGGAAGAAGAAAACACAGATCACATAGAAATGACTAGACCTCAGACTGCTTTGAGCTTCAATAACAACACTGGAAACTGGATGCCAATGAAATAATGTCTTAAGTATTCTGAGGAAAATTTTTTCAAGCTGGAGTTCTAAACTGGACTAAGCATTCACCACGTATGAGAGAAGAATAAAGACATTATCAGATGCAAGGACTCAAGAATTTTATACCTATGTACCTTTTTCCAGGAAGATATGGGAAGATTTATGTCATCAACATGAGGCCATAAAATAAGACAGAGAAAGGAAAGAAATTTAGTGAAGAAGGGATTTATTCTGGAAAAGAACAAAAGAAAATCTCCAGAGAGGCGAAAGAAAAACCCAGGGAAGTCACCCTGCTGCTTGCATCTTCAGAAAATTCAGATTGGTGCAGAATGTCAGGGCACCAGGAAGGATACTTTCTGGGAAGAAAGTGGACCTGACAGATCATCTGGTGTGTTTGGTCTCACTGAGAGAGTCTTCAGTTTGCAGATTAGCAACAGTTATGACAAACCCTCAGTCACTGAAAAATCAAAGCCATTATGACTCCCAGAGAGGAGAAAAAGTTGTACGAGAAAAAGACACAATATAACTCTATGGCATGTGATTGAGCTAAAAGTTGATTTACAGTTGAAATGAATATAGATTTAACAAAAATTGTGAAATCAATGCATTGAAAGCATGGAAAAGAACTATTTGTGTGTGCATATGTGTGTGTAAATTCTTATGTTCCTTAAGTAGGAAGTCAATAAAACATGTCAAAGTAGTAAAATCAACAACTGTCCATACATTTTTTATTTTGGAAAAATAACGATAATTTCAAGGAAAAAATAGTTGAAATCAGTTGCTTTGTAGAGAGAAGATGCTAAGGATAGGAAGATAAAATAGGATAAGCCCTTTTGTTCTTATAAGCCCTATATTATTTGACCTTCAACAAGGTATATGTGTTATTTTGATAAATATTCAAATTAAAATTACAAAACTGAAACTGAAATAATAATTTTTTAAAAGAGAAAAAATATGTAACTGCTTATGCAGCTTAAAGGATATTTTATTGGTTAGAGAAATTATCATATTTGTAGGTAAAATAAAAAGTACAATTGGAAAAACTAAATTATAAAAAAAGGGGGTAAGTCCTGAAATGAGTACATGAATTCACAGAATGTACACAGTGACACTCTAAGAGCCAAGCAGGAAACAAAGCACAGAAAAACAACTGAAATTTACTAATTTATAAATAATTTGTATATTTGTCACGTATAAATATGCATATATTACCTTTTGTTTTACCTCATACCAGGAACAAGGATATAATTTTGCTTTAAAACAACTGAAAGAGATTAGGTTTGTGAAATAAAAAATAAAATTTGAAATCCTAATACTTTCGAAATGTAAATTCAATTTCAACAGTAAAACAACTGCCATTTTGTTTGACATTTAAGAAGAGAACAATTTGTTAATTTCTAATTTTTGTCTATTACTATGAAATTAGTCACCACCCCAAATGAATTACATGTGAAAGTAAATACAGTGTTGGTTGTCTGTTAAAAATCAGGACATTTTTAGATAATGCTTTGTCCACAATCTCTTCTTAAACCAATAATTTATTAAGCTGATGCATGCAACCTTCATCAGTGACCGTTATCATATTAGCACTGTATTTTCTGAACAAGAAAGAATAATCCTTCATGCTTCTGCTTGCCTTTTTTCCCTCAAACTAATTACTGATTTTGGATGCTGTGGTCCCAAGGTTAAAAAGTTAAATGAGTGGGAGGTGCCTGGACAGCTCAGTTGGTAAAGCGTCTTACTTTGGCTCTGGTCATGATCTCAGGGTCACCATGAAGCATCCTCCTTGAGCCCCACCTGGAGCCTGGCCCTGAGGGCCCCCTCAAGGCCTGACTGGGCACTCAGCAGGGAATCTGCTTGTCCCTCTCCTTCTGCCCCTCCCCACTGCTTGTGCTCTCTCTCTCTCTCAAATAAATAAATAAAATATTTTTAAAAAGTTAAGTATAACAAATGTTACATAGCAATGTAAACAAAATTGTTAAGGCTTGCCATTTACAAATAATGACAATTTAAGAATATATATATATATATATATATATATATATATATATATACACACACACACACACACACATAAAACAACTTAATTTTAGAGCTACAAATATATGTATACAGAGATCCAATATTTGTTTTAATATTGCACTAACTTTGTCACTCCTGAACATACTTATCCACACAAAGTTGAATTTTTGTTTCGTTCTTGTTTTAGTAAAATTCTTGCTCCTTTTACATTATAGCAAATGAATTGGCTGCAATTATGATGTGCAAGAAGAGTAAAAACAAGAACATGTCTAATTGCTGTGGTACAACTGCGTCAGCCTGATGCCTCAGCATATTGGAAGAAAAACAAAGAAGGCAATTGAGTTATCTAGACACAATCTTTAAAAGTAAGCTTGAGTTCATGATAAAAAAAAATAGGCTTATTTTTTATAACTATTTTATATATTATATATTTTATATAACTATATTTTATAACTATAACTATATATTTTATATATAGTTATATAAATATATAACTATATATTTTATATAACTATTCTTACTTATTTCACCTTGTAGGACATGGAAAATTGTCTCAGAGTATCTCTACACAGTGAGCATAAAGTAGGCAAAATTTTTGATTTTTTTTTGGAATATACTAGTCAACTCAAACAATAAAACCCAAACAATCAACTATGAGATTACCCGCTACTACCTAAGAGGCTATATGGGATGCACTGGAATAGAGTATGTTTATTTCCCTGAGCGGGTGAAGCTATCAGGAAAGAATAAATTGCTTAATGACATCACTATTGCAAACATAATAGTTCTCAACATGTCTCCATTCTCTCACATAACCGCATTGCCGAATTCCAACTGTTTGTTTTAAGTATTCTCTTACTGAGGAATACTTCCGGTTTCTTTTTAAAACAAAAAAGGGGAAAGAAAATGTGAGTTAAATTTTAGAAGAAAGATTCCATTTCATTGTTACTCATCTCAAATCAACACTTGACCTCCAACTGTTATTGACATGGACAGTGGCTATTAAAATCCCAAAGAATAGTAGGTGTCCTGTGGGAAGAAATCTCTAATTTGGAAATCCACTCTGTTCATTAGAACCCATAGTTGTTCAGACATCCTACTGATGTCTGGTATCGGACCTTTATTGGATCCTTTTTGGGTGAGAAGTGAATAAAGGACTCCTTCTCACATATGCAAAACATGGGGGCCACACAAGTCAGAAGAATGGGAGTTGTTATCTCAGCTTTACAGTTGAGAAACAAATCTAGAAAAATTAAGTGGCTGCACAAGTTTACCCTACTATCTTCACTTGACTTAGAAAAATTTTAAAGCAACCTGTTTGGTTTAAAAGTGATAACCATTCCTAATAGACTTCATGTGCATTAAGAGTAGTTATTCTTGACCTTGGCTGTGTATTGGAATCATACGCACCACAGTGAGGCCTTGGCCCCATCCCAGGCCAATCACAATTTTGAGGGGTTAAGCCCTAGGAATTTTTTCTTGTTTGTTTTTTAACTCTTCAGGTTAAAATCCTATATACATCCAGATTGAGAATGCTGATTCAGAAAAATGTTTAATTAATAAGATATTTCGGATA
The DNA here is from genome assembly GCF_002288905.1 of Enhydra lutris kenyoni. Taxonomy (NCBI): domain Eukaryota; kingdom Metazoa; phylum Chordata; class Mammalia; order Carnivora; family Mustelidae; genus Enhydra; species Enhydra lutris. The sequence goes on along the minus strand of NW_019154142.1, from coordinate 1,229,141 downwards.
ATGTGTATGAAAGCAAGTCAAGGTACTCCACTCTCACAACTTGGGTAAAATTTTAATTTTAATTAAATTTTTCTTTTTATAACTTATATTAGACTGATTTTACCAGCACTAAGATAACTTACATTTGCGAGAATTACCTCAGAAAGCAGAGAAAGGACTGAGTTGTTAATAGCTCTGTTCTGACCTACCTATCACTCCAGATAGGCTAGTTTTTTCCAAGGTAACAAATAATCCAACTTGAAATGACAAAGCCTATTTCTTGCCCAGGTTACATGTCTATTGCAGGCTGGCAAGGAGCTTTGTTCACGGAGTCAGACAGTGACCCAGGTGGGACAGATTCATTGAGACAAGCTTCCCTAATCACAGAAGGAGAGAGAAAAGTATGGCTACATGGTAGCTCTTAAATTATATCCAGAAAGTGGATGTAAGCACATATCACATTCCCCTACATTCCCTTGGTGGAAGCAAGTGACGTGACTGCAGCTGGCTTCAAGCCTGTGCATGACAGAGGTCCCACCATGTGTTTAGAACAAGAGAATGGCATTTGTGAACCATCCTGACTACTACCATTCTACTTGACCTAGTTCCATAACCCCCAGAGGGGAAGGTACCAGAAATATGGAGCACAGTCACCAGACAAAATAGCATTCCACACAGACTGGCTAAGCACTAACATGTACTGGGACTAAAATGCGTAGGAGCTGAGGGGATATCAAACAGAAGGTAGGGTAGGTGCAAAAGCCCCAGGGAGACAGATGCCTGGGGAGCAGTCTTATCTGCAGGAAAATAAAAATCAAGATAGAGAAGCAGTCAAGGGCCCAGGGCATTATAAGTTCTTGTAGAGATTCTTATTTCACTATGATTACCATAGCTGTCATAAATTCAGGAGATACCAAGTGTCAGACACTTTTCTTGGGTATTTTAGGTGTTTTAAGGTACATAATTCTCACAATGATCCTATGAGGTATGAGCTACTGTTATTTCCTTTTTAAGATAACAAGACTGAGGCACTGAGAGACAACTTCCCAAGGTAGTGACCTCATAAAAGGTGGAGGTAGAACTGAAGCCAGGTCATCATCTGGACCCTGACTCCTTACGTTTAACCATACACTGTGTGCCTAAAAATGGCAGGGTTTTAGTTCTGTAACTGGTCAAAGAGTTACCCAATTCAAGATTTCCATGTCACAGGTAATATTATTAGACAAGAGCTAAGCTGAAAAAATCCAAAGTTCATTGATACTCACTCTAGGATTTTTCCATTACAACTTCAGTCCGTTTAGTGGTGAAATGTTATTTTTTTTTTTTTTGAAGCTATCGAAAGACATGGCCTTCCTACAATCAACCTAGGATTCATGAGGTGCTGCCGTTCAGTCTCAGGGCACTTCCTTCAAAGCTGCCAGGTAGGCTCCATAAAACGGCACCTGCTTGAACATATGAGTGAGGCAAAATACAATCAGTGTTCTATTTGCCAAGACCTGTGACCTGGGTTATTAAAGCCAGAGAAAGGGATGTACTTTTCTAATTTTAATAGAACAGGGTTTCTTAGCCTCAGTGATATTTTAGTCCAGATCACTCTTTGTTGTAGAGAGCTATCCTACACATTGGAAACATCCTTGGCGTCATTCCGTTGTATGTTGGTAATATTCCCTCACATTAGGTATGACAAGCAAAATGTCTCCACATATTGCCACATGTCCCTGAAGTGTGTTTGTGTGGGGGAAAAGGGATGCAACATTGTTGCAGGTGGAAAAGCCCTGCAACCAGAGCAGGATCTGTTCACCACGCTGTGTGCCCCCGAATCTATCTCTCCCTGCAGAGCTGGTACTTTTTTTGTTAATCATACAAAATTTTTGTAAAAGCTGACAGAGAAATTATCTTCCTTTAAATTTCTGTTTGCTGCTTCTCAACCAGGCCCGTGGCAGCATTTCTACCATTTACTTCCTAAAACAAAAAATAGACATCCAGAAGATTAAGTAAGTTCAAAGGGAACGTTCTTTTCATCATAATGATGAGCGTTAGAAGACTTACAGTGTGCCCTCCCTTAAGAATGTTCACACAGACACATGAAGACATGTGTGCAAGAATGTTCTTCACAGTTGTGATTGCAATATTGAAATATTGAAAAACAACCTTATTTCCCATCTATAAGGAAGTGGTTAGGTAAAATATGGTACATTCTTAATATGTAAAATGGAGTGTCCATTAAAAAATAGATATGTATGTATATAGATGTAACACATTTGATAGAATGTGAATTGAAAAGACAAAGGTCAGACAACATATATAATCTGATACCACTTATGTGTAAAATATATATTATTTATGTGTTCATGGAAGTATAGAGGGAAATGTCTAAAGGAGAATGAGATTAGTAGAGAATGAAATGAGATGTGAGTGTATGTGTATGTGTGTGTGTGTTTAAACACATCATACTGCTTAGTTTTTGTACTTCAAAGTAATACAATAACACAATTTCACTAAACATTCCCCAACATCGTAACAGTATCTGTGTGGGCTAGAAGGTAAACAGATCTACAGGTGATTTAGAAAGGCCTTATTTAGCTTTCATGAAATAATTATTATATTAAAGTTTAATAAAACACGAAAGCTTTACATTTTCCATCCTATGAAGGAAATGGACTTTCAATCATCGCAACTAACCAAAAGATATTTTCTAGAGGTACAGTTTTCAAAAACGGCTCATTGCAATGGCACTTTAGCTTTCTTTTGCTAATAAAAATGAATTTAAAAAAATGAATTGGCAGGGGAGGACTGTGTGGCTCAGTCCGTTAAGCATCTGCCTTTGGCTCAGTCGTGATCCTAGGGTCCTGGTATCGAGCCCCCCCCATCCGGTTCCTGCTCTGCGGGGAACCTGCTTCTCCCTCTGCCTGCTGCTCCCCATGCTTATGCTTCCTCTCTCTCCCTCAAATAAATAAATAAAATCTTTTAAAAAAATTAATTTTGCTCACTAAAATTATAGAAGATATGGAAATTTATTTTACTTTATTTCAGTTCCAGGTAATTTTTTAAAATATCATTCTGACAAATGTTAAGAGGTCAGTTTCTAAGTACAATAGAAGTGATCAGCATAATGTAAATATATATATATATCATATTTATATATTATTATAGTACTTAATACTAGACAAAGAAGACTAAATTTGGCTTTAAAATATGGTTAAAATTATATATTAAATGAAATGTATATATTATTTATCTTTTAATGGATTATTATTGCATATGAGGAGAGTATCAGTAAACTATAAAATTTTCTTCTAATTCTATTATCAATTTTTTTTGCAAAATTATTAAAGTATGACAATTGGTACCACAATGCTTGGACAAATGAGTATTTTTTTAAATAATAAAGTAGTTTCATTAAAAAGGCTCATTCAAGGTTAAATTTTGGAAAGTAGGAGAGAGCTTCTTTTCTTCTGCATGTTTTATACTTCCCTTGAACAAAACAGCTTATCGTTTTTCCATTCCAACTTGTTTACATTTGATGGGCACAAAATGATTTTATTCATCTGGGATTTCCCTCTACTTGGTAGTCAGTTAGGTCATCTGGCTTCTCCTTATTCATGGAGGGCTATCGAAAGACTGCCCCCTGAGACTGTGGTGAGATCTCTCTTCTGTTTTTTCTCACTTTTGGTCCTATCTTGTTAGTTTTGTCAGCCTTGAAAAGGCAATGCAACTATGGCTATGCATATGTTTGTCTTTCTGTATAACTCAAGGATACAATTGGGAAAACAGAGTTCACACATTCTGTTTCTACTCCAATTAACCACTATATTATAAACTGACAGATAACTAATAAAAAATAAGGGGTTATGGAAATAATAGCTCCAGTGAATGGGTTGCAATTAGAAGCTTATCAATGCCCACTTTTGTTATCATTCTGTGGTGCTCTGAAACTTCTATAATGTAATTAATATTTCATACAATTCACAGCCTCTAAGTGAAATTTTGCATTTACACCAATGGGCAAAAATTAATTAACAATCATCAACAGACTGCGTAGGAATGTCTTGTTTACACAAAGATTATTGTCCAACTCAACTTGAAAAAAATAATTACCTGCTACACACTAGGGAGAACTTTACATTGTTATAGAGACCTCCACATGGATGACTTTTTGAGTGAATTATTGTTAAACAAACTGTTGGAGAGTTGAAAACCCTTGTCCTACATGTAAAAGCAATTAGGAGAGTTAATGGAAATTCTGTTCAGAGTGCTGGAGGGGAATACAATGTGATGGTGCCACCACCGCAATGAAGAAAGGGTAGAAGTGTCTCTGCAGTAGCCTGGCATGGTGTTATCATTCTCTTTTCATTAAATTAGATTTCTTCTTTAGATATAATCAAATAATCATTATGTATTGCCTCTAAGCTTCTTAATCATTCAATATTACACAATCTATTTTTTTCAAGCAAATATTGCCTCCTTAAGATGAAACTATTTTTATGAATGGCAAATCTAACCCAATGCAAATTTGCACACTGCTAATTTTTGTACACTATTTTCCTAAGAACATATCAAAGAACCAAACTAAATCTTTTCTGGAATATGACAGTGGGTAGATAGATGGGTAGGTGGATAGAAAGACATAGACAGACAGACAGCAGATGTCTAGAATGCTGGCTACATATGATAGGCAGTTTCCACTTTCTTCAAGACAGCATCCTAGACTTAAGAAGAGAACTGAAGATGGAATCACCAGAAAAAAAAAATCATAGATTCTAATTGCACAGTTTCATAATTCCTTCTCCTGCTATACCTAGAGAAATAAAACTCATTAAGCACCATATCATTGATGTATGCATGAAAAAGAACACACTGCACTGTACTAAATCCTTCATTTCTGTTAATCTTTTTAATCTGGTTCTTAAACATTTGGCAATTGAATCTCTCTGTTTAAATTTATGAACTTAATCTCCTATGGCTAATGTCTCCAGTAGGAACTTTAAAACTGAAAACAATATCTATATTTCCTTAAACATTGATCTTTGAAGTAGTTGGGTATAAATCTGATTCCCCTGTGAATTTGCAGTCATCCATTCTAAGGACTTACAATATCTCAAAAGCATACTTATTCTTTTGTGAACATCATTATAGGATTCTCTAAGACCTTACCTTTGAACTCGCAAGATATTGTGTTCCATGTGTATTGCACAAATGACTTTCAGACTTGTAGTCAGAGTTAGTAAAGTCTGTCCCTTGAGCTTTGGCATATGTGGATGTAGTTGTATAGTGTTCATAACATCATTCAGACTCTGTCTAGACTTTCTGTGGTGGAAACATTAGAAAATAATTCTGACCTTGAGTCCAACCAATCAGCCACAACTAATTTACATGACAGTGTAATTATAGGCATCCATGAGGATTAGTTGTTCCAATTACAACACCGTGTAGATATGCCAAGTCTGACTAGTTTGATTAAAAGATAGAGAGAAAAATACTGGAAAAGTTCTGCCTCCAAACAGAAAGACTGCTTCCCTCACTTAACTACAACTTAGCTTTTTGCTTTGTATTGAATGCTCACACCTAATTTTTAATTTTGTCATAAATTTAGAATCTAAACTACTAAAACCAAGTGACATTGCAGCTATCACTTCTCTTGATCTGCAAGGCCTGTCACTGTGTCATTGGAGACCTTAAATGAATCTAATTCACTGTGTTCTCTAAAAAGTCATGCAGATTTTAATCAGGGGCTCTCCTGTCTTCAAGATATTGGTAAGTGGATTTTTACAATCCATTGCTATCATTTTTTTTCTTATTTTAATGGTAAATAAATCAAGTCCATAAGTGTCTCTCCATCCATCTCCTTCTTTCTCTCCTCTTTCCTTCCCTCCTTCCTTTCTTCCCTTCCTCCCTCTGTCTTCCTCTTTCTTTCTGTCTCCTTCAATATAAGATATTTAGTGACAATGAATAATGAATACAGCTAAATCCCATTGTCTGTATAGATCTAACTATAATATATATTAAGGGCTTGTTTTTATTTCTGACTTACCTTAGAAAGATCCTCATTTGGCCAACAGTCTAGAACTTTCATTGTCCCCACATCATGAGAAACTGAATATTTATTGAGCATTTACTATGTGTTGAATATTTATATACAAGAAGATTATTAAAGAAGGTTTCCTTGAGGAACTTACAATTTAGATAGGAAGATTGCACAAGTATGCTTGTAACAGTTAGCATATAATATGGCCAAGTTTGAGAGCAATTAATAAGTCATTTTGAAAACTTTTCATAAATTCCTATAGGCCACTGTAGAAACATTGTTTTTTAGAAAATGAGTTCTAGCTTTTATCTGATTCCTTTTTATATTACGTTGTTAGATATCAACAGAATCACCTCTCCAGAGACATCACATGCTGGCTAGAATAAGGGAAAGCGTGGTCTGTATGCCTTATTTAGAATTGTGAGGAGGATGAGAAATCCCCTAAATTTACTCTGGTTCCTACAGCCATTGGTCTGCAGGAGTCATGTCTTCTTTTCTTTGGCTCTTGTAATTGGAGGTTCTATATTTTTTAATGTTTCTAAGAAACTTCCCTTTAAGCTATTCATATAATTTTTCAAGGTGGGTGAGTTCTTACTCTTTAATATGGAGGTTTGAAAACATTAGCATGTATACACATCCCTGAAAAGTTTTTTCAAAATGGTGATTGAAAGGGACATGTGGGTAGCTCAGCCAGTTAAGCATTTGAATCCTGATTTTGGCTCAAGTCATAATCTCAGGGTCCAGGGATTGAATGAACCCTCAGTCAGACTCTGTGCTCAGCAGGAGTCTGCTTGAAGATTTCTCTCCCTCTCCCTTTAGCCCTCCCACTGCTCCCACACCATGTGTACTCTCTCTCTAATATAAATAAATCTTCAAAATAATGATTGATAGTGTCTCTCCACAAGCATTGAACTGTGATTCAAAGGAGCAGAAATCTGTATTTTAAACAAGTATTTTTTGTGACTTTTTTTTTTAATGTAGCTGCTTTTCAGATCAGGTTTTGAGACATCTTTAGTAACTTTGAAACTGAATTTTTAATATTATGATGTTTCTAATTAGAGGAGTCATCTTTGGCTGATTGTGTTTGTGTCCATGGCTTTAATATGTCCTACCTGCAATCCCATTATCTGTTGGTGTAACTATAGTATTCATAACATCAGAATAGAAACTTAAGTGACACTCATACTAAAAAGGCAAAGGATGCTCTATACCCAGTAATCTGAGAGCAATCATCAGGGACAACCCTGTAAGGATGAATTCAATGGCAGGAAGTGAGAGACACAGGAGACACCCAGACAGAGCCCACTAAATGAGAGAGTAAATGCAGCAGTCCTCACAGGCAGGCATAAGCCCCTGTCAATCAAAGACTTTCCTTCAGGGGTGCTTGTGTGGCTCAGTCAGTTAAGCATCTGACTCTTGATTTCAGCCCAGGGTCTTGAGATTAAGCCCACATCAGGCTCTACTCTGGGTGTGGAACCTCCTTAAGATTCTCTCTCTCCCTCTTCCTCTGCCCCACCCCATTACCCAAGCTCATGCTCTCTCTCTCCAAAAAAAAAAAAAAAGAAAGAAAAAAATTTCTTCTGTGGTATGGAGATTTTTTAGTGTTAATCTGTATCTACCAACTAACTCCTCCTAGACTGTACTTCAAAGGAACCTTCCCTTTCTTACTTACTGCTGTATCGTCCAATGCTTAAATATGCACTTAGGGTATAGTACTCGATTGAAAACAAGTTGAATGAATTAATATTAAAAAGTAGGAAGGGCTTTGAATGCTGACACAAATGACAGATTTTTAGTGTTCTAATGGATCTTATCATCACTTACTACAACTATATATTCAAAAGTTGGATCATCTCTCACCTGTATCTTTTCTTATTGACATTTCTCCAAGGACATGAATCTATTACTTTCTGAAGAAGTCTCTCCCATTTTTGGAATTTCTGACTACTAGATAATTTTCCTTCTAGTTAGTAGAACTCCATCTTCTTCTACATTGTACACTTTGGCCCTAGTTCTGCCTCATACATCAGCACACACACAATTGGTGTAGCTCTTTTATAGTTATCTGTTCGGAGATTTTGGAAGCTGGCTTTTAAGTTCTATCATCCTGTGACCTCAAAATTAAGCCTCTCCAATTATTTTAACTATTTTTTTTAATAAAATACAGTTAACATTTTGAAATCATCCTTGGGCTTTGCCTCTTGAACTGCTTGTCTGCAAATATTTATCTAAAATTAAGGTGGCCAGAATTTGAATCAGTGATGCAGGTAAGGTCTGAGTAATACAATGGGACTCTCACCATTCCAGACATCCTACTTATGTTAATGTAGTTTACAACTGTACTAGGTTTATTTGTTTAGTTTTTTCCTATCCAAGTAATATTGTAGACTCATACTGCGCTAATTGTTAATTAAAAGTTATTTGTTCCCTTTTGTGTATTTGTTTCTTAGGACTTATGAGTGATATAATAATATGCGTATTTAAAATATGAAAATATTTGCCTATAAGAGCTATCAAAAAATGTTTAAGGAAAACAATGTTTTAAAATATTACCTAAAGGCTATTCAGCTCATCCATTTCTTCAAATATATACCAATTAATATCAATGAGTCCCACTTCTTGAAAGGCCATATATAGATTTATAATTTTTAAATTGAACTCTGTGCAGGCATCTTTCCTGAATGGCTGTTATATACATGTAATTGACAGGGTTTTGGAATATAGGTGAAGTTCAGTGGCGTGAAGTCTAGAACCCACAACCAAGAAAGAATTCTTGAGATATCTTTGGTGCAAAATGGTGGCTTATTAAGGTACAGGGATAGGACCTGTGGGCAGAAAGAGCTGCTGCGCTGGGGTTGTGAAGGGTGACTGATCATATACTCTGGGATTGGGGGAGGTAAGGGAAAGGGAGGTTTAAAAAGAATTTTTGAATGTTAAAGAAGACTCACAGGATACAGAGGACTTTTCATTGTTAAGTTAAGGTTGTTTTCCCTCCAGCAAAGCATTAACATGAAGATAGTTAGGAAATTCCTGGGAACATTACATTCCTCCTGCTTCAACTATCTATCAATGGGCTGCGGGTTATAAGGACATTTAATTGTATCTACATTTCCTTCTGGAAGCTAGGTTACTGATAGAAATGCTTTGCTCTTATAGATTGCTAAGACATTTGTAAACTGAGGGAGACTAATGTCTTGCAGGATTGTGATTTCCATAAGTTAACCATTTGTTCCTCCTTTCCTTAGCTTTAGGACAGCCTGGAGTGCATGAGAAATGTCACATATATCCCATCTGAGAGGGGGGAGGGGTTGTGGGGTGTCAGCTTTTGCTTTGTCCTAAGTCTGCCCTTTGTTCCCTCATCATAACTGATATGAATAATTTCATATTCTTACTTAGAAAAAAAGGTAAGATCTTAAATTTAGACTGTCCGGAACTATACCTTTAATTATTCCACCCACTAACTTTAGTCCAGCCTTATATACATCTCAGTATATTGCATTATATACTTATGTGACAATGCCAGGACTTAGACTCATCACTGTTTTCTCCATTTACTTTCTTACTTATGTCCAAATTTTCAGCAAGTTCTCATGTTTACAGTCAAAATTTACTTTAATATTCACTTTTGCTCAACTTTTTACCCATCTTCCTAGTGCCAGTTGCCTTAAGTTTTGCCTACACTATCGCAATAGCTACCTGCCTAGTCTATTGAAGAAGCCAAAGGTATCTCTTAAGAATGTGGCCTCATGGGGCACCTGGGTGGCTCATGGGTCCTGGGATGATTGAGCCCTGCATCAGGCTCTCTGCTCAGCGGGGAGCCTACTTCCTCCTCTCTCTCTGCCTGCCTCTCTGCCTGCTTGTGATCTCTCTCTGTGTCAAATAAATAAATAAATATCTTAAAAAAAAAAAAGAAAAGAAAAGAATGTGAGCTCATGCTATTCATCTGCTTAAAAAGCCATCAATAGCTTTCTATAACTGATAAAAGGCCTTCATCATCTGATCCAACTTCATCTATCACCACTATCTGCCTGGGTCACTAAGGCTTAGCTACACTGACTTGCTGAGACTTCTAGAAAAATTAATTTTATTTTCTTAATGAGTCTACATGAAAAGTACTTTTCCAAGCTCTATGAATGCATGACCTTTTAATTGTAATTTTATGGGGTTTCCTTCCTTTTCCTGTTATATCTTTATAGCACAGTGTAAATGTTTCTTTATAAAACTTTTCCCATTTAATGTCATTTTATTTATTTTTAAATTATCTGTATTCCCACAAGAAAAGTAAGTTTCATGAAGGCAGGCTCCATTAAATTCCTAGAAACTAGGCCAGTAGCTAGTACATAATAAGACCTCAATAAATTTTACTAGAATAAATAAATGAATGAATAAATAATTTATTTAAATAATGAATAAATAAATAAACCTGCTCAATGACCATTTTCAAAAAACGTATTTTCTTATTAATTGTACATATTTAATATTACATAAATACTAAATTTGGTGAAGATAAACAATATTTGTAGACTTATTAATTGTCTCAATTTTATTATGTTGCTTTTATTTTGTATATAAGGGAAAAAATTCATTTGGTCTGGAAAATTCTAGAAATAAGTTCCTGCTTAAAACTCCACATAGAGAAAATACCAAAGCATATACCTAGTATCGCACTTAGTGATAAATTCTATAAAATGGATAACATTAATGAAATTCAAGAAAGTAAGAGGTCAATGTTACTGAACATCTCAGGAAAAGTTTATAGTTATAAAAAGAGATTAAATAAATTTTGGAAGAAAACTAGGTAGTTGGAACAGCACAGGCAAGATAGGTTAAGGAAGCTCTATAAAATACTTATGGTAAGCAATATATTTTCAATGGGAAATTGACTTCCATTAAATAGTAAGTATTTCCATTAAATAAAAATATTGTATATCATGTAAAATATAGTTTTGGTTTACATCTAGCATGATTTATAGGTTTTCTTTATCTTTATAACTATGTATAGAACATGGTATTATTCAGTTTTTGACTTGGTTAAAATTAACTTTAGTTTGGAGTGTTTATGCTTATGAGAAATAGTTTTACATATAATAAATGAATTAACTTAAGCTTACCAAATCTGATAGGTTTCTTTAGTAAAGCCTTTAATACCAGACAAAAATGGAAAAAAACAGGTATGGCAAAGACATTTTTAAAAGATAAGAACAGACTTAGAAGATGAAATTATAAAATTACATGAAGCACCAGAGTAAGTGATATAAGTAGAAAGAGAAGAAAACTGTTATTCATTTATTCTTGTTATTATTTTTTTTTACTTTTTAAATAAAATTAGAAAAATATGGATGACATTTGTAGTTATATATGTAAATAATATAAGGAAATAGTTTCACTCTTTGAAATAGTACCAAACTATAAGCCAACAATTCAAAGGGAACATTTGAAGACCTGACACTTTTTTTTTAATTTTTATTTTTTATAAACATATAATATATTTTTATCCCCAGGGGTACAGGTCTGTGAATCGCCAGGTTTACACACTTCACAGCACTCACCTTAGCACATACCCTCCCCAA